>NW_007771536.1:0-5273 GCF_000696425.1 Galeopterus variegatus | reverse complement strand
TATAATTTACAATTAAGAAAATTAACAGAGGTCAAAGCTTACATGTAAACTAAGACTTGTGTAATGATGGCATTTACAGAAGGAATGAAGGTTGGAATTTACAGAAGGAATGAACTTTAGTATTGGCTTGAATTTCTTAGCAAGAAAACTTAGTCTTTCTCTAATGAGTTTTCCTGTTAGTGGGTCATCGTAAATGCTAATTTTTCTGTTTCTGTTATTTTTTACACCTCATGCTTGATAAGTTGCAAACTAGTATAAATGGTGAATGGAGACAGCTCAAGATCCAGACTGGTAGCACCAATGGACCAGATCAGAAAAGGTATTAATTCCACACCAAGTCTTGTATCTGTACCAGTGAGAAGTTTATTCAAATGGAAAGCCCCTACTCTTCCTTTAGTGGGTGGTGCCCAGGTGAAGAGAACTGGCAAAAGAGAGATGTAATGTACGGTATTAATTCCACACCAAGTCTTGTATCTGTACCAGTGAGAAGTTTATTCAAATGGAAAGCTCCCACTCTTCCTTTAGTGGGTGGTGCCCAGGTGAAGAGAACTGGCAAAAGAGAGATGTAATGTACCATATGTGACTTCAACAGAAATAAAAGACACAGCACATTTTGAATTTCAAACACTTAAATGATTTTTAAGTACACCTGTATTTCTTCCAAAATACAGTTCTGAAAATAAACCACTTGCTATATATAGTAAGAGTAATGGAATTTTGCCAGTAGATGGGCCACTACTCCCCTGCCTCAGGAGATCATTATAATGTGATATGGCCTTCATTATATATGTATAAATGACATAATTACTCTTTGTATTTCCAGAGCAGTAATGACCTTGTTACCAGAAATTGTTTATTCTGGTGTTGAAGTACTTTAATAACGTTTCCAGCCAGCATTGGTCTTGGTTGCTAGATGAATGAGTAGAAGGGCAGTATGAAAAGGGGGGAATAAAACAGGTTTTACACTTCAGTCTGAGCCCCAGTTCCTTCATCAATTGAATAAAGATTAATATTTCATAGTTGGCATTTTAAAATGATTCTATTATTTATTTATGAAAATACTAAGGTATAAGTTCTATAATTTTGTGTTAAGTTGAACTAGATGAAATTGCCTTTTTTATCCACTGAAGACTGTCAAACATTGGTAGTTGCATATGGCTCAACCAAATTCTTTGTATGCTGTGGAATTATCTTGAAGATTTTCAAAGTCCACATTCACACATATCTACTTATTATGTGCCAGACTCTGTGCTAAGCACCTTCCAAAGGTAATCATACTTAATGATGACAGCAACACCATTAGTAAGAAATATTACTATTCCCATTTTAGAGATGAAAAAATTGTAACACAAAGTGGTCCAGAAGTTTAAGGTCAGACAATTAGAAAAGGGTGGACACAAAATCTAAACCCAGGCTGTCTCCGTCCAAAACCCTCTTAACACTTTGCAATAAGGCTTCTTATATATTATATATTAGAAATATTCTTAATATAAGAAACTTATCTAGTGAGCCTCATGTAAGAATTTTGTGGAAAAGACTTTCAGAACTTCTAATGTAGAGGTCCTAAAAACAGACAAGCAAAATACCTCTTAGGAAGTTAATGAAGTAGGCCCATAGAAAGTCTAGAGGGGAATAGATGAGGATTTAGAGTTGCAGTTTTTGGCGTTTATGTAGTCCATGTCATAAGAACTAGCACAGTTTAATTAAAAGATATTTAGTTCAGTGCTAAAAGGAAATGAGCTATTAATCCATGAAAACACATGGATGAAACAAATGCATATTACTCAGTGAAAAAAGCCAGTCTGAAAAGACTACATACTATATGATTCCAAATATATGACATTCTGGAAAAGCCAAAGCTATGGAGACAGTAAGTGATCAGTTGTTGCCAAGGGAAAGGGGCAGGGAGGAATGCACAGGCAGATCACAGAGGATTTTTAGGGCAATGAAATTACTCTGTATCATACTATAATGGTGGATATATTTCACTACAAATGTGTCCAAACCCATAAAATGTACAACACCAAGAGTGAACCCTAATGCAAACTGTGGACTTTGGGTGATAATGATGTGTCAGTGTAGGTTTGGAAGTTGTAACAAATGTCCATAACCGGTGAAGCTATGCATGTGTGAGGGTACCTTCCACTCAACTTTGCTGTGAACCTAAAATTATTCTAAAAAAATAAAGTCTTTTTAATTTTTTTTTTTCTAAAAAGACATTTTAGTGCCCAACACTGTCCATCTGAGAACAAAGCAAGAGGCACACATGTTAAAGGGAGCTGTATTTTAGACACTACTACTTAATGATACTAATTGGCTGGAACCACTAACTTCCTTTGCTGTGTATTTCTTTTTACCACTGATTCCAACTCTTACTCTTTCAACTGTGGCTTAAAGCTAAAAAAAAAGTAAAAAATTGTTATTGTCAAGAGTACTCAGTGGGAGAAAGTCAATTATTGTAGCAATGCTGACAGCCTGGAAGGAAAAGTATTCACTAGTTAATGTCTGTTTTAAAATGATAAAAGAAGTAACCGGTGTTGTGAAAAGTGACACCCCTTCTATCTTATGTTGTTTCAAGTACATACACACTCACATTCACAGTCATTCATATACGGACAAGAAATATGCATACGTTTTTCATTACAGTTCTCTCCCATTCCCACTCACTCCCATATATAACCAATCTCATTGGTTTCTGGTTTATCTCTAAGTTTTTCTTTGCATGAAATAAGCAGATACATATTTGTTTTGTTATGTCTTTTAATATCACAAAGGTAGCATACTATAGAAAATCATTTCACTCAATAATATACCCTGGAAAATATTTCACATCAATTCAGAAATCTTCCTTATTCCCTTTTTTCACCACCATTGTACTCCACTGTGTAGAGATATTATAATTTATTTAATCATACTCCTACATTTGAGGATTTAGGTTATTTGAATATTTAGATTACAAGAAATGCTGGAATGAATAATATGAAGCAAATATATTTCTGGAGGTATATCTTCAGGAGAAATTCCTAGAAGCAGAATTTTAGGGTCATGATGCAAGTGTATATATTGTTTTGTTAGATTTTGCCAAATTCTCCTACAAAATGTTTGTGTCAGTTTACATTCCAACTAGCAATATATGAGAGTCAGATGCCTTATTTTGTTCAGAACTTCTAAAGCACATTAGCTCTTTTTTATGGTGTTCAAGCACAGTGTTTTCATAGTGAAGCTGTGGGTATTATTATAGACTAATACATAAATTGGAGTATACAGAAACATAAAATATTTAATTGGAAGAACAGATGAGAGGCCTTTTTCTAGAGTGTATACCTCTCCCATTTGTTTACCCTTCCAACTTCTCTTTTCCCCATTCATTTATTTTAATTAATGAACAGTAATATAACAAAGTATGCCATCCCTTGTTATAAATATTTAGCAATACTGACTTTGTGCCATCATTGTGCCATCCCATGTTATAAGTATTCAGCAATACTGACTCATTTAATTCTCAGAAAAATCCCACAAAGTAGGTAGTATTATTATCCCACTTTTATAGAAGAGGAAACTGAGGCATAGAACTTCTAAGTCATCTGTCCAAGTTCCCACTCCTAGTAAGTAGAAATATAGGATTCAAACACAGGCAGTCTGTGTCAGAACTGTTCTCTTAACTACTGCTCTTTCATCACAGTCAAAGGAAATACAGAGTGGCAATAATTGGTGAATGAATTGAACAGAATTCAGGTTTCTCATGTTGTTCCCTGATTGGCAGTTCATTGTTTATTGTGCTGTGCAAAATTACAATAAATGAGGTACATTAATAGATCATTTCCAACAAATCTTTGGATATAAATCATGTGATATATTGCTTTAGATGTTTTATTTCTATTTACTGAATAAACCTGTGTTTTAGGCTCTGTGCAAAATTACAATAAATGAGGTACATTAATAGATCATTTCCAACAAATCTTTGGATATGAATCATGTGATATATTGCTTTAGATGTTTTATTTCTATTTACTGAATAAACCTGTGTTTTAGGCGATCACAGAAGTAATCAAGAAAGTTCAATCTGTAAAATTTTATCTGTATCTAGTCTTTCTTATGACTACCGTGTAGTTTACAGAACTTGGAAATTGCTTGAGTGAGAATCAAATTTCGTAAGTGGCAAGCAGAGAGGCACTATTTATTAAGAATGAGATGTGTATCTGTAACTAGAAAAAAGAAAAGTCAGTCAATGAATTAATGAATGAATGAATAGAAGAAGAAAGGTCAAATGTACATGTTAGAACTCAATTGGGAGTGCAAAAACTGCATGGAACCCAAAGATTCTCAGGTTTCAGGTCTAATTTAAAAGGATTTCAGGAATTGACTCAACTCTTTCAATGTTGAGTCTTAAGGTTTGGTCGTCTGGTCCAATCATGGACCCTATTAGCTTCAGGCTTCAGAGAAGAAGAAATTGAGGCCCAGATAGCCTAAGTTACTTTCCCAGTATCTCCCAGCTGATAATCGAATTGAGACAGAACCGATGTTTCTTAACTCCTGTGTTGGAACTTTTTCTACAACATTTACTTAAATTTCTTCATTGCTAACTCTCTTTGTCTCTGATAGACAGGGGTGAGAGAAATAATATTACAGTTTGTCATTGTTCCTCCATCATTTCTACTTATGTTCTCAGTCTACTTTTTGCTGGTTTTTAAAAAAAATTTTGTTTGGAGATCATTGTAGATCTGCATGCTATTGTAAAGAAAATATAAAGAAATTCAAATACCCTTTACTCAGTTTTCCCCAATGTCAACATCTTGTAAAACTATAGTAAAATATCATAACTCAGGTATTGACATTGATGCAATCAGGATGCAGAATATTCATATCACAAGGATCCCTCATCTTGCCCTTTTATGGCCATATCCACCACCTTCCCTCACCCATTGCCCTGACTGCAACCCCTGGCAATGACTAATCTGTTCTCCATTTCTGTAATTTTGTCATTTAAAACATATTATATTAATAGAAACATATACTGTGTAACATTCTAGGATTGACTTTTTCACTCAGCATAATCTTCTTTAGATTTATCCAAACTGTGTATCAGAAAAATAAGGATGTGAGATAATGGATATGTTAATTAGCTTGATTTAATCATTCTGCAATCCATACATATATTAAAATATTACATTGTACATCATTAATACATATTTTTAATTTGTCAATTTTAAAAAATGTTTTAAAAGTAAAAACTGAACAAAGTTAGGAGAAATAGACTCTTGTTTTTCCAAACA
>NW_007771535.1:0-5273 GCF_000696425.1 Galeopterus variegatus | reverse complement strand
AGTCAGAACATTACAAAACAGCATCAGATGAGCTGGAATGGGAGTGCAAAATATAATTTGACCCTCTCTTTTCCTTTTCCCTTGTGATTCTCTTTAACCTGTGTTTTCAGTAAAGCCTGCTTGGTTTTCTTTTCTTTCTTTTTTTTTTTTCTGTACAACATAAAACAAAAAAGTGTCATCGTTAGTTACTTAGTGCCTTACACATTTACCTAACCCTGTATTTGGGTGGCTTGCCTAAGTACCCATTTTTGCTGTTAATTTTATTGATAGCTGGGTTTGATGAATCCCCAGATTCCTCTCTTAGGCATTATCCATCAAAAATTAAGTTCTTTTTGAAATTTAGCAATCCCCATCAAGGTACATGTTCCAGGAGGCACCACATTCCAGCCAGCTTCCTGAAATCACTCATGATGAGAGAATAGCTGGAAATGAAACCTTTGCAATGACAGAAATCTTCCCCATGGTGATTTCAGAAGGGCAGGAGGCAAAAGCCGATGGCTTGCAGAGCGTTGCCTTTGATTTGCTCAGTGTGACATCAACCTAGAGTGCATCATGTAGCTACCTCTGGCTACAAAGGAGCCGCAGCTGAGTGATGGCACATCATGGGACCAACTCTCCATAACACAGGACCCTCTTCATGTGTGGTTTGGTTTTGGGGCACTTCTCTCCACATTCCAGTTATGGACCCTAGCTCTCTGTACTTTCACAGTGAATCCCTAATCTCACTTCTTTGTAAATATTGCAAAACCTTGTGCTTCTCATGTTTAATTTCTTTCAGCTTTCTTTTTTAACCAAATAGACCTACTGAGATCAAAGATTTATTTGCACATTGAACCTAGAAACCATAAAGGCATACAAGGGAACAAGCAAATAAGCACCCCTATCAATATATTAACATATAAAACACTAATCATAACATCAAAGACTCTTAAAAACTTGCTAGAAACAATTACAACTTGTTCCTATAATCATTGCAATTTGTACACTTATAAGAGGATTGCCTCTAAACTACCATAAGCCTTTGAAAGTTGAAACACCGGAAAGAGGGAATTTGCAAGCTATAAAAAACAATCTGCACACCAGGATCTGATTATATTCCTTTCCCTTCTATAATTGCTGGTCCCATACCCACTAATTTTTTAGCCTAAAATACCAGCAGTATGCTGGAGGAGCTTTTTTGCTAGAAGGAAAGTGAGATTTTCCCAGGATATGTCACTATGATGTTTCAAAGCAAAAAGAAATAATATAGTGAATCAGTTTGCCAATGCCCACATTCCGAATACAAAAAATACAAAAGATGCCTTGAAGGTAAGACCAATTGTTGGGGGAAGATTTCTATTGTACAAAATTTCATCTTCATTATGGCAATATGAGTATAATATGGAGGAACCATGGCATTAGCTGTTACCCTGTCATGATCTAAATCCACTGCATTTTTAAATCAGGAATTCTTTCAGGAAAGATAATTGTTATATAACAATATTGTAGTTCCATGTTCAGGGGAGTACTTTAACTTGAACATGTTTATGTGCTTGTATTATGGTTGTCTATAGCTTAAGCCTTTTGGCAAGAAACAATTGGGGGTAATTTGTAGAAGCTTATTAATTAATTAATTAACTCATAAAGCATGCATTGAGTTCAACTATGTGCTAGCCTTGTACATTGATAACAATAACCACCATGTATTAAACTCCCCTTGAATTCTATTTTCAGTGCTCCCATTCCAAATTGTATGTACTTCCCTCATTGCTCTTCATCACCTTGTTTCATGATCTTCAGTTTATGTGTCCAAGAAAAGAGGAAGTAAAACAGTGAGCTATACTGCCTGCCTTTCCAATCTACTCTCTATTTACTAAGGATGAGGACTGTGTCTCAGTCACTTTTCCATCCGTGGTTTGGCATGCTGCTGTATGAAAAAAACACTATATAAATATCAATGGGCTGACCAGATAAACAAATGATGAATGGTTGCTAGACACTATAATAGACACTTCACATAGTATTCGTATGATGATGAAACTTATAAATTGCTGCTGTTCAGTCGTTTTCTAACCTACAGGAGGTAATTTGACATTGTTTAATTTATAAGAACAATTGGTATTATAGTTTGAATACCAGGACTATAACAAGTACTGTTTATGCATTATTTCACTTAATCCTCATTGGATACCCCTAGAAGGTAATTAATATACTACCCTATTTAACAAAAGGTTCATAAGAGACTTAGGTAGGGGAAGTAATTTACCATGGTCACATAGCTAATAAGCAATCGAGTGGGTTTCAAACACACATTTGAGGAACTTAAGATCTGTTGTGAATACTAGAATATGTCCTCCCTGAATTAAGCTTTAATACAGCTCAGCGAAATAGGTAGTTTTGTTCTCATTTTACACCTGTGACTTAGAGGGGCGGTGTGATTGCCCGTGGTCCCGGTGAGCTAACAAAAGAGGCCAAAGTCAGCTCCCGGCCCTGACAACTCCAAAACCTGTGTTCTTTGTACTACATGACTCTGTCTTTCCCCTTGCCACTGTTAAATGATGTGTAAATCTTCTCAAACCACTGAGGCCTTTATGCCTAGAAATCACAAAGATATAGAGTGTGGCACTTCCAAAATGTATTTGATGGAACCTTAAGATTGAAGAAAGAGCCCCATGGCCAAAAATCACTTGTTGTAGCCCTTCTGGAAAATTCACAATACTTGCTGGTATAAAACGTACAAACAAACAAACCAAAAACCTAACTCATTTGGCCACATATTTTTATTTCTCTTTCCGATGAACATCTGTTGAAACTAATGCTTTGGTTAACAAACTGGAAAACTCTGCTGCAGACTACTGCTGCAGAGTAGTCTGATTTCCTACATGGACCTCAGAGGCCAGAAGCTAATTTCTAGTATTCAGATTGCCTTTTGAGGAAGGGCATAGCTCACCCAAGCATGTCCTAAA
This sequence comes from Galeopterus variegatus, assembly GCF_000696425.1. Taxonomy (NCBI): domain Eukaryota; kingdom Metazoa; phylum Chordata; class Mammalia; order Dermoptera; family Cynocephalidae; genus Galeopterus; species Galeopterus variegatus. The sequence goes on along the minus strand of NW_007771535.1, from coordinate 2,328 downwards.
GTTCTGTCAGTACCTTAATATTTTGGGATTCGGGGATCATTTGTGTCATAGAAAATCTGACAACAGGAAGCACCTCTGCTCCTACCAGGACCCCCTCGGGCTCTGAAGTCTTCTGTCTCCACAGGCTACATGTCTGATAAATCTCCTCAAAACAAAAGGGTTTTGTAGGCGGAAGGGTTTGACAATTTAGGTTTAACAGGCATTAACTTGAACATATTATAATGAGTGAGGCATTTTTATAATGTGTATGTTGTTTGTTAGTTGGAGCTCTTTTGTGTCAAAGTGATAGAAATCCAACTGGAATAGGCACGTGCAAAAGGAAAAAAAAATAGTGTATGTGTATGTATTTGTGTTGGGGTTAGAGTGATTCATCTGCTCATATAACTGAGAGCCCAGGCAACCATATTTCGGACATCAGGAATAGCTCGATTCAGTTGCTCAAACTTTGTCCCCAGATGGTCTTTCTCTGTTTTCTGATTCTTCTTTATTGTGTGGACGTCATTCTTAGGCTATCCTCTGGAAGCGGAAAACTCCAGACTTATCCTATCAGCATAGCAACATGAGTGAAAAGAGAGCATTTCTGGGTTTTATTGGGGCACATCACACACCAATTCCTGAACTAGTTAATCACTATGCCTCTCACTGGCACACCACAGTCATCCTGGGGCCTCAGATGAGCCACTGAGATGGAGGAGAAATTTTTTTCCTGAATGAAACCAAGGAGATGCTGCCACAAAAGAATGGTTGTTTGATGAGCTAACATCCATGTACCCAGATGCAACACATTATTCCTAATGTCTAATAAGCACTCACCAAGGATGAAAAATAAATCCCTGATGCCACAATTGTAATTTCCTTATTTGTTTTCTAGCTAAGAACCTAAACTGCTGATAAATTCTATGCCAAAATCATTATTATAGAACCTGGCTATCTGAGAGGATATCTGTATCTTTTTATAAATAGAGTATAAATTACATTTGTGTAGCATTTTGTGAAAATGCCTTGACTGAGATTTTTGAAAGTGTTTTCTTATGGTGTGAAGATAGGACACTTAATGTATAACTATTACCATTTAAGAAGTATACTTGCTTCTTAAAGTATTCTTAAATATGGGCTAATAGCGAAATTAAATATAACTATAAAGCTTTCACCCAGGGTGTCCATCAAATAACTATTATAAAATTATATTCTATCACTTAGTGCAATTTGACAGGCTGCCATCATCTTGCTTTATCAAAGCAAAAAAAAAAAAAATCTAGCATTTGGCTTTAACATTTTAATCTGATGTACTGTTTTCCTGCCTCAACTACCCCTTGTCATTCCAGAAAGTAATTATGTCATCCAGACATTGATGGACCAGACTTTTTGGGTCGTCTGTTTTTGCCATTATTCTCAACAGACTCCAGATAATTCTAATTTACTTATCTCAGTGGAAAAATACTAAAAAGCACCATGCTGAAGTTAAAGGGAACTCTGCTGGAGGGCAAGATGAGCAAAGTCCTGCCCACTTACTCCTAAAACCCACTATCTGTTAAGCATGAGTGATCTACTTCTTTGCGTTACTATGTGCCATTTTATTCTTTGCTTTCCAGCATTTGCAAAGTGTGGTGAGTTTTCATATGAAAAAATAGAGTTTTATGGTTTTGAGTTTAAAAATTCAACTTTTAGCATCTTCTATGGGGGGTTGTTCACTCAGTTCATTTCAAATCAGGCATATTTACATAAATAACTAAAGTTTTTTATGTGGTTGTTATTTCAAAGTAGGCACATTCTCTAGGTCCCCAGATTAAGAGAATAAGCACTGTCAATTAAAACAGTGAATAAGTACCAACTAACCCTCACTATCACTTTTAACCACAGATGTTTTTATGTGTGAAAACACAATATTATTGTAAAAAACTGTATTGCATATGTAACCTTGGGCAACTCACTTACCCTCTCTAAATCTTGATTTTTCTTGCTGTAAAAATGTAATAGCAATGGCTACCTTGCAGAATTCTTATGAAGAAGCATCTGTACACATGATTGCATATGTTTGTTGCATATTACATTGCTGATTATCTTATACTCAGCCCAATTTGCCCTTGTGGAGATAAGTTGGCACAAATTTAAAAAAAATGAAACTAGGTCTTCATGTTGGTGAAGATCATATTGCACAGATGTGCAAGAAAACATCATTATATGATATCAGATTCATAGTAAAGAATTCTATAGGTCTCATTCAATCCCTCTGAACCTACATGTATCTGCTAAGATTTGTGTTACAGAATCACAGGCCTGAAGCCTGTGCCTAAGGCTATCATTGGATTCCCCCCCCCCCCCCCCCCG
>NW_007771534.1:0-5275 GCF_000696425.1 Galeopterus variegatus | reverse complement strand
CCTGTCTCCTCATCTGTAGAATGCAGATGACAATATTTTCCTTCTAGGGTGGTGAGAGTTACGTGCTTTGTCTACATGAAGTACACATCGAATTAAAGGATTTTGGGTCATTTAAGATCCCACAACTCTGACACTATCCCGAACTGGGCTGTTTTTCCTAGCTCCAAGAAATAAAATCTTGGAGACAGATTTTACACTGAAAACAATTAAATTTTATGGGCGAATCATTTCAGAGCCAACATAGTAATTTTCTACCAAAGATGCATCCACTTAAACTGTCTCTGGTTTCACTAAACATTTATTTCTATTTTTTATTCTCTAGCTTACTTAGTTTCTCTGGGAAGCCCATGAGTTAATTTAATCTACAGAAAGTAATAATGCTGTTTACCGTCCAGCAAGGAAGCTGTTTACTACAAGGAAGTGACATGGTTAGAGTGAACGGGAAACTGAAAAGAGGAAATGGTTTACAAGCCCCCAGAAACTATACACGGATGGAAGTCAATGAACAGTGATGGGAGAGGATGCCCCATGTTATTCTGTTTCTAGGAGTTAAAGCATACCGTCTGGCCAGTTCTTATTTCGCTCAGTTGTTTCTACCTTCTTAGTGTGATCTTGCTAATATTTCAAGTTTAAAATGCTTTAGAATCTTCATAGCCCTATTGTTGGTCAACTAAATGATTCATGTGAACTTGAATTCTGCAAAGGATAAAAATCAACAGAAACTCTAAGAAACAGGCAAGGAAAGAAAACTCCAAGGACTTGTTAGAGTTTTACAAGCCAAAGTCAGGCTCCTTTTTCTTTTTTTCTTTTTCTTCTAGCATGATCACGAGCTAGTCCAGAGTAGGGAGCAGAACCCAAGGTTCACACATATATTTATTTAGTTAGCAAGACATTCCTATTTTTATAGCTCAAAGTTCTTAACTTTCTTGTTAGCAAATGTTAACAAGGTTGAAAATGTATAAAGTGAGCTGTGGCATGTAAAAATTTTGGCCTATTCTGGCTCCTTCTTTTTTTATACCTATGTTCAATGAAAATGTCCTACTGACAAGCAGAATGTCTGGGCAACTTTATAGATAGTGTTTCCACCTTGGGGCCACAAGGTCACAGATTTGTTTCTGATTCTATTTAAAAAACACTCAACAATGGCAAGTTTGTGTGTGCTTTTATGAGTGGGAGCTGTTTTATATGATTCAAAATCTTAAAGATACTCCGAGGAATCTTGCATGTATGCTGGGCTGAGAATTGGAAAGGCTGCTTTCTGCAAAATTGGGGAGCTTCATGGAATCATGAGCAAAGACTGACTATAATAATTTTCAGACATTGTATTTACATAGGCCAAAAAGTAGTTTGTTTTCATGGTGGTAATCAAAGTGCTTGAAAGGCATTTCAACCTGCTGTTCTAGGTCATAAAATGAAACAAGGCAGAAGAAAGAAAAAGGAAAAAAAAAAAAAAAAAAGCAGACCCCACTCGAATTGTACAGACATTTTATAACTATTTTAGACACTGCAGGCCTTTCTTTCTTGGGCAGTGCATAAATGTAACTTCTGAGAAGTTGCCTATCGAATCCCCGAAGGTCCCCTAAGTATAGATGTGAAATAACCATCAACATTCTAATGAGCTAACAAAGAGGCACTCCTAGCAGAGGGGGGTTAGGAAATAGCTCAGTCGGGTGGCTACTGTAATTTTCAGAGGCATGCTGACGAAGAACAGAACAATCCAAATCTGAGCTATATACCTGGGTTCAATGGCTCTGTGACCTTGGACAATGGATTATCCTTTCTGAGTCTCTGCCCTTGTTTCCTCTGAAATGAGGATGAAGGGTGATGACTTTTTGTAAGTCAAGAAATTCACCATTCAAGAACTTCAAATGGAATAGATTACTTAAAACATAGCAACTATCCAGCGTTTTGTGTAAATAATGCACACACTGTGTCTCTCCCACCCACAGCAGCCACACAGTTTATGGAGTGAAAACTCCCCAGGAATGCACAACATGGTGATCCTGCTCCCACTGAGCAAGAATCCTGGGTTCCCCAGACCATTTGTAACCTCTACTACCTACGGCTTGTGAAATCTAAGCATATGCACTGTCCCACAACTTCATTTTCATATATTTTATTTAATGGGTCAAATTTCAGGGATGTGTGTGTGTGTCTGTGTGTGTGTGTTTGTGTGTGTCTGTGTGTGTGTGTCTGTGTGTACAAAGCCAAGAGCTGATAATCTTCAATCAACTTACTCTTCACGTTGTCCCATCTGCCTTATTACACTCCTGTATGGAAAGCAGCCATTTCAAAGGAAGGTATTTCTTGTTCTACACAACACACGTGCATCAGCTTCTCTTTCTTTAAAATTCTGTTTTTCAAGCATGCCTGTATACAGTCATCACCAGTAATTATTAGACCTTTCTGCCAAATAACCACAAAGCCAAATTCCTGTGGTAAATAATATGTTCCCAGTGGTGTGGTAACAACAAAACAGTCCCTTAACTTCAGCTTTGAGCCTGTTTGCATATCTCTGGCACGATTCCAACACTTACAGGAGTGCATATTAAAGGATAGGAACTAATCAGATTTGGAAAATCTCATCCAGAGAGATCATAGGAAAGACAAATGACTGAAACATGTCAAGAAATGGTAAGATTCACTTTTAGACTGTTTCATACAGAATTCTCTAGACTAAGTTGCGGAGCTTTTACATAATTAAGGAAAGTAGCTAATGGTAAATATTTATCACAATTTTTTAGAGTTTTACAGTTTGAAAAGCACTGTTTTTTTTTTCTCTGAATTAATGCATTTGAACCTCTGAGATTAGCAGGTTGTAATAAGCCCCATTTTATAGTAGAGGAAATTGAGGCTGCAGAATTCAAGTGACTTTCTCAAGATTTCACAGCTATAACATGGCAGAACTTGTATTAAAACACATTGTTCTATTTATACTGCCACAATGATTTTGCCTTATCACAGGCAAAACAAGCTAATCAAATCATTAGGGCAGACATTGTTAACTAGGGAGGAGCAGTGGGGGAAATTCATATTAGAAGCATCTAAGGGGCTGTTTGAAACACAAGTACTAGCCTCCATCTTCCTTCCCCTGAAAATGAAAATATGTCTCAGAGCGGGGGTAGGAAAATAGTTTTAAAAACACTCCCCGATAATTCTAATACATGCCTTCTGGTTGAAAGGCACTGCATCAGGTCTTTCTTTTATGAAAAGGAGGCATCTGCTTCCCAGGTCCTGCTTTGTCCAGTGCTCTTTGGAGTGTTATACTCTCTATATGTATTGTGTGATGGGCAATGAAAATTATGTTCAGGTTTGCCATGAGGATGAAGAAACTGATGGTATAAAGGGGGAAATAGGACAATGTCAGCTCTTGGGTGACTGATGTGGAAAATCGTAGGCATAGATCATGATTGATCATTTATGAGATTATGCAGTATCCATATGTAAAACAACTGAACAAAGAGCTGATGTGTGAATTTATTATTCACTAGCTCACTTTTCACTTTTCTAGATGAAGGCAATATGGATCATGATGGTTATTTCAAACCCATGGGGGAAAATGGCTCTTCCTGTGTCCATGCCCACTGCAGTATGACTTGGTAGCTCCTCCCATTGATAGGCAGAGTCTTTGTCCACCCCTTAAATCTGGCCACTATGACTTTCTTTGCCCAATAGCATGTAGGGGAAGTATTGTTGTGCCAGTTCTGAGCCTAGATATCAAAAGGACCTTGCAACTCTACTCCTTCTCTTAGACCCTGCCCGGCAGCCATGTGAACGAGCCTGGGCTGCTTAGCTAAAGGATGAGAGACCTTATGGAGGCAAGAGGAGCCATCCCAGCTGGGCCCATCCAAGATCAACCAGCTCCTCTAACCACAGAGTCATTAAAGAGTTAGCCTAGATTTAGAATGGGAGGATATTGACTCCACCTGTAGATGCAAAGAGTTTTATTTACATTGCAAAGGGATATTCAATCCAGGGGCACACACAAGAAGTCAAGTGAATGAAAATGGAGCCAACCACATGTTGAGGGTCAATAGACCCCTAATCATCTTTCTTTCCTGAATGGAATTAACTTATTTGACAGCTCTCCTCCCCCACAAAAAAGTACACGTTGCCTTTTCTAGTCAGGCTGTGACCAAAGTTTCAAAGGCAAAGATGACTCATGTCTTAAAGAACTGGAAGAATGTTTTTTATTGCTTTTTCATCCATTGTCTTGCTCTCATGAAACTGTTGAATGACACCCTAGTGCAAAACCCACCACAGAAATAAGTACTGGATGACATGTGGCGCCACTTCCAACTCATCAGGAAAAAACTTCAGATTCTCTTGTTTCTCTGGAGACAGCTCACATCCCAGGATGTCCATGTCCCCTGGGATCCATAAAAGTTCCTATCTCCAGGGCTCAGGTAAGGCCTTCACATTCTTTGAGAACAACAGCTTGTTCACTTCCTCTGTGGCTATAAAGTGAATTTATTGGACTTCAGTATCTAAAGGAAACAGAGCTCTGGGTTAGAGAGCACCTTCAGGGAGTCATTGGTCCCATTTAGAATCCTGATCCTGAGAGATGTGGGTTTGTGAGATGCTCTTGAATTCTTTGAAATGTAAGTTAATTTAAAGTTGAAAGGAAGCTTCCTGGCTTTCTTATTGTTGCTGGGAGCAAAAAGGATTCATATAGTTAAAAAGTGCTTAGATTTAGCTGTACAGCATCAACTATAACTAAGCAACGATTCAGCAACATACATATTGTATTGCTCCAGGGGGAAAAGTGATTCAGACACTGTGAGAAACACCCTGCCAATCACAGTGGGATTCAGTATTTGACAAGTCCAAGGAGTAGGTGGCTTCACCATCCTTTCCTATTATATATTAATCTCTATATAAATATGGGTGGGGGAGTCTCAACCCAAAGAGAAAAGCACCCATATATGTGATAGAGAAGCACATCTTCTGCTCAAAGTTTGATTCAACCTATTGGTTATATTCTAGGTCTGTTTTTCCTGAAGTCTGGCCTGTGGAGGCAGCCTCCAATAACAAATAGTTCTCTGTGCAAACAGATTGGGCAAATATTGCATACTGTTTCACTCTTGTGCATTCATGTTTAGCTGTAACCCAATGTTTCTAGAAGATATATAACAAGGGATCCCCCTGTTTTCCCCTTCAATTATATGAAAGAAAACATCTTGAGAGATCAAGTAGTCTTTAAGGGATCAGTAGACTTGGAGTAAAGCAGATTACCATAACACACTTTGGAGGATGCTGGTTTAGGTACGTAATA
>NW_007771533.1:5001-5275 GCF_000696425.1 Galeopterus variegatus | reverse complement strand
CCCTTCACAGAAACATGCATTTGGAAATAATATTTGAAGTCATTTAAAATACCTTCATGCAAACTTTTATTAATTTTATTTACTATTATGTCCTTTTTAAAAAATTTTGGGTATATTTATTGAGACTATCTTGGTGTTTCAGTTCATTCAGGCTGCTGTAACAAAATAACATAGACTGGGTAGCTTACAAGCAATAGAAATTTATTTCTCAAAGTTGGGAAGTCTAAGATCAAGGTCCCCACAGATGTGGTGTCTGATGAGAGCCTGCTTCTTC
>NW_007771533.1:2469-3004 GCF_000696425.1 Galeopterus variegatus | reverse complement strand
AGTCTAATCAGGCCTTTAGGTCCAGGTGCCAATGTGCAAAAAATACAGAGGATGGAGGAACTGCTGAACTATACCTTGGGCATGTAGTCTGCAAAATTCAGTCTGGGAGAACTGACAGGCCAGGGTCTTCAACAGATAAATAGTAAGGAAAAGACTGGGATGGAGGGGAACTTGTCGATGAAGAGATACTTAAAATCAATTTTAAAATGTAGGTGGGGACACACCAAACTACAGTCTATGTACAATCATGATGAAACTGTAGAAAAATTCAAGGAAACAACCACTATTATAAAAGCCATCAAAGCTGTTATTTTGGAGAGTGAAAGGGGGCTGTGATCAGGACTGTGCATGTGGTTGGATTTTTTGGGGGGTGGATGGCAGAACTCTGTTCTAGGTGGTGATTTCAAGGGTGTTTGACATAATAAATCACTATTTAGTGTGGCTTTCTGTGTTTGTTTTATTATACGATAAATATAAAGAAAGGGATAAAAAGGAAGAGGCCTTAAGTTTGAAGAAGAAAGATGAGGCTATAATG
>NW_007771533.1:0-521 GCF_000696425.1 Galeopterus variegatus | reverse complement strand
TTTTCATTTTTATTTCTTTTAGCAAGTATTTAAGCCAGCTGAACGTCCACACATTCAAATTCTGTGCGTAATCAATAACTAGACATTAAGTGGTTCCATTATTTCATGTGAGTTAGAATGAAGTTCACAAAATATGTTATTTGAAACTATCTTTTCCTTGAAATGCATGTTTCTATGTTGGCTCAAATGTCTACAATAAATAGAGATATTAAGCACTATTTGTAAATACTTTTACATTAACTTCGTGGGGGAAAGAATTCCTATTAAAATGTTGTTTTAACTGGTNGTGTTCTTAAATCAGTGTCATGGCTACCACAAGTACATTGCTATATATATTTACTTATTAGGAAATACAGCCATGTAAAACAATTCTTAAAAGCTAGTTACATCTGAAAATAGGATTCATTCCAAAAAATGTAGTTTCACTAAATGTGATTTTAAAAATATCTACTTTTTTTCTTTTTCATTTTTATTTCTTTTAGCAAGTATTTAAGCCAGCTGAACGTCCACACATTCAAATT
>NW_007771532.1:1368-5275 GCF_000696425.1 Galeopterus variegatus | reverse complement strand
AAAAAAAAAAAAGTACTGAAAGAAAAAATTCTACCAATCTAGTGTTCACCATTCAACCAAAATTATAATTCCAAGCCAAAGGCAAAATAAAGATGTTTTCAGGCCAAGAAAAGCTGGATTTTTTTAGCAGCAGGCCTGCACTACACGAAATATTGAAGAAAGCCCTTCAGAAGAAAGGAAGATGACAGCCACTGGAAATCTGAATTAACAGCAGTAAATAAAAAGCACTGGAAATGGCCACTATGTAAATATTAAAGTCTTTTTTTCTTCCTTATTAAAGCTCTTTAAATGACAGTTGGTTGTTTAAGACAAAAATAATAGCAATGGATTATAGATTTTGTAATATTTATCAGAAGTACAAAAAATAGCACAAAGGACAGGAAGGAAGGAACAGGAGTATATTCTTGCAAGGTTCTTGTACCATGGGGAGACAATATAATACCACACTATGGTAGGCTGTGGTAAGTTAAAGATCTACACCATAAACCCTAAAACAACCACTAATACAACACAACGAAGAGCTATAGCTCGAAATCAAATGGAGCACATAAAATAGAATCATAAAAAATACTCAACGAATCCAAAAGATGACAGTAAAAGAAGGAAGACTGAATAAATGACACCTGGGACAAAATAGGAAACAAATAGTTGGGTGGTATAATTAAGCTCAACCGTATCAATATTTATATGAAATGTAAATGGTCTACAGACTACAATTAAAAGACAGAGACTTTCAGATGGGATGAGAAAGCAAGACCCAACTTTTGCTGCCAGTAAGAAACCCACTTTTTTTTTTCTGTAAAGATGACTGGTAAGGGGATCTTAACCCTTGACTTGGTGTTGTCAGCACCACGCTCTCCCAAGTGAGCAAACTGGCCATCCCTATATAGGGATCCGAACCCATGGCCTTGGTGTTATCAGCACCACATTCTCCCAATTGAGCCTGCCCTAAGAAAACCATTTTAAATAAAAAGACACCAAAAGTTAAAAGTAAAAGATAGAAAAAGATATAGCTTGTTAACACTAACCCAAACACTAATCCAAAATAACCTAGAATTGCTATACTAATATCAGGCAAAATATATTCCCAAGCAGGGAATATGAACAGACATAAAGAGGGTTTTTTGAAATGATAAGGGGTCATTGCATCAAGAGAACATAAAAATCCTAAATGTTTATTCACCTAATAATAGAACTTCAAAAGTTCAGAAAGCAGAAACTGATGGATCTGAAAGAGGAAACAGAAAGATACACAATTATAGTTGGAGACTTCAATAACCCTTTCTCAATAATCAATAGAACAAATAGAAAAATCAATAAGGACATAATAACATTGGCCAACATTATCAATAAACTTTACCATCCCACGGAATGTGGAATATACCTTTTCAAATATACTTGGAATATTTCAGAAAGTGTGCCATAAAAGAAGTGCCAGCAAATTTAAAGGAAAGGAACATCTTCCAGATTAAGTTTCACTGGGGAAAAAAAGGCTCCTCCAGTGAACAGAAATAATTTATTCTTGGTCACTTACTGCATAATATTTTCAAATATTTGCCTTAGCTCCTAACAGTTTTTATCTCAACACTTACGTGGTTTTATCACATTTTCTCTGCTCTCTTTCCTACTGCCCTCAGTCAGAATGCCACCCACCCCTTTAGGGCTTCCCTGGCACTTTGCCCATACTGTGTTAGAAACATCACTTGCTGCAGTCAGCCCTCATCTTATTTGAACTCTCAACAGCATTTGACCCAGTTGATTCTCCTTCTGCCTTGAAATACTTTGTGCTCATGTGGCTGTCAGGACACCACACTCTTAGTTTTCCTACAACTATGCTGGTTCCTGCTTCTCAGGCTCTTTCTGCTCTAGATGAACAGTCACGGCTGGAGTCATGCTGCTGGGGAGGACAGCCCTGCCCAGGTCTCAATCCTTTGAGCATTTTTTATTCTATTTACTTTCATCCTTTTTACTGTCTCATCCAGATCTGTGGCTTTACAAAGCATGTGTTTGCTGACAACCCCTACATCTCCCTGAGCCTCAGCCTCTTACATCTATCTGCCTACCCTTGCCATTGCCACCTGCATGTTGAACAGGCACCCGGTCCCATCCTGTCCTAACGTGAGATCTGAGTCTTCTCTGTTCGCAAACCTTCTCCTGACACAGGCTTCTACATTGCAGTGTGGGAAAGTCCATCCCTTTAGTTACTCAGGCTAAAACCCCTGGGGTCATTTGTGTCCTATAACAGAGCCAGTCCATGAGCAAATCCTCAAAGCACTACCCTCAGAGCGTATTCAGAACCCACACACTTCACACCTCCTCCAGTGCTACCACCTGGCCCAAGCCACCATTGTCCCTCACCTGAAAGACTGCAGCAACTTCCCAATTCATCTGCCAGCCCATTCCCTCGCTCTCTTCAGCCTGTTCTGGACACAGCAGCAACGTGACCCTGTTATTCAAACCTGTCCATGGCTTCACATCTCACTCAGGGTTAACAGGCAAAATTATCACATAGGGTCTTCCAGCATTTTCCACCCCACCATCAGCCCATTAACTGCCCTTCTCCCTTCCCTGCTTGCTCAGATCCACAATGGCTTCCTCGCTGCTGTTCAAACATCCCAGGCTAAATCCTTTGCATGTACAGTTTCCTCTGCCTAGAACATTCTCTTCCAATCATCCACATGGCTCATTCTGCCATTTCTGCCAGGTCTTGACTCAAATATAACCTTCCCAGAGCAGCCTTCCCTGAGCCTCTCTAAGGAGGAGACACTTCCCTGACCGCCTCTATCTCCCTTCCTACTTTATTTCTTTCCATAAAACATCACCTTGTAGTCTATTACCTATTTTAGTTATTTAATTAACTTATTCTATCTCTCCTCCTGAGAACGTAAGTTCCAAAGGGCGGGGAGTTTTATCTGTTTTGCTCACGATTCTTTTCTGCATACCTAGAGCAGTGCCTGATCCACAGAAGGCACTCAGAAATATTTGTAGACATTGTACAAGTGTGAAACATGTGAATGAACAAATATTTCCCAGGACTTACCCCCATTCCTACAATAGATAACTAACACAGTCAGCATTTATGGACATGAAAAGGAAATCTCAGGCAAATAGGACAAAGTTCAAATGAGAAAAAGCACAGTAAGGATGAGCGAAGAAGGGTAAAAGTAATGAACAATTACAGTGTTCTCTTTTCTTGTCTTCACATCTGATTTGGAAAAAGAATTGTTTCGGGCAGCTTTTACTATTCTCCAGCACAAGCATTGAATTTTCCTTTCCGTTTTTCAAGCTCCCTGCCTCCTTCTTTCTTTATGTTTGGAAATAACAATGATCCCCCTTCTCACTTGGCTTCTGCCAGCTATCCTGACCTTTGCCCCCATCTTATTTTGCTGTTTGACCTAGCCTACCATGCTGAGAAGACCTTTAGACTTAAATCTCTATTGAATAAGTCAAAAAGGATACACCATTTCCTCTCTTGACTTCCAGACTGCTCCTCCTCACCATCTTTGTTTCTTCTGTTTCTGTGTTTGTGCTTTGAGTATTGCAGTCCCAGGCTTCTTCCTTTGTGATTCTACAAGATCCATTTATCCCCTTTCCTGGGCAAATTGATGTTCCTCCAAATTGTTGTTTTGAGACTTACACCATTGGACTGATCATTTCCCTAGTAAGTATAAAAAGAAAATTTCATGTAGATATATACAAATATCTACATTTGTACAAATGCTATCAAAGCATGTTCTCTGCAGTCAAATAAGTTTGCTCAGAATTGGCTACAGAAAATGTGACAGGGAGCATATACCTGCCTCACATGATTTCTAAAATGTTTTAATATAATTTTTTAATGAAGCATGTATTAACGTATTTTGTTAGTATTGTCAGACAGATGACAGTTTTGAAAATGTCAGATGAT
>NW_007771532.1:0-489 GCF_000696425.1 Galeopterus variegatus | reverse complement strand
TGTATTAACGTATTTTGTTAGTATTGTCAGACAGATGACAGTTTTGAAAATGTCAGATGATAACACTGTCTCAGGATGACTCCTGCACAAATTTGCACTAAGATACATTCATTTATTAGGACTCTCTAATAACCCGTCCAGTGAAGACAGGAATAACACAGGATCTGTTGTGTTAGAACGTAAGATAGACAAGTTTAGGTAAAAAGGAAGAGGCAGGCCTGAGACAAAGTAGTACGGTGCAAAAACACAAGCTAGGCTAACTTCAGGACTGTTCCAGGTGCCTGCAGTGAGGTAACAGACATCAGACAAATGAAAGATTGAACGAGACTATTTTTCTGAGCCACTGATAAAAGGAGAGAAAATATTTTTAAAAAGCAAAAGCTTTATAAAGCAAAAGTTTTATACAGTAATGAAAGAAACTCTCCAATATATGTACAATTTCTTTCCACCACTTTCATCAAAGTATAGGAACACCACGTAAAAGACCTT
>NW_007771531.1:0-5275 GCF_000696425.1 Galeopterus variegatus | reverse complement strand
AGGTGGAACTATTTAAAGGTGAGCGAAGAGCATATTAAAAACAGAGAGTCCAGAAGGAATGCGAAATGTGAACAGTTCACTCCATTTTGCTGAATCATGAGGTATGTTCACAGCAGGACCAGCAAATGTAAATGGAGGGAAAGATGAAGAAGCACGCTTTTTCAAACTCTTTGGGCACGCTTTGAGGTGACGAGAGAGAGAAAAAGTGAGTGCAGCTCAGAGAGCCTTAAACTTCAACTGGAGAATTCTACTCTCATGTCTTACATACATGCTCCTTCCCACGTTAAGTTTCAGTTGAAGAGTTTTGCGAGTTAAAAAAAAAAAATCAGCGTCTGTGGATCTTGAAAAACAGCAGAAGCCACGTGGACAGACAAAAAGCAGCCATAGTAGAAAAAAATACCAAAAAAGGAAGCTAAACAACTCTAGGTCACAACCATGAGGACTTTTAATACTATTAATTTTTATCTGAAACTCTTCTTCCTTGGTGTTTTCTATTTCCTGTTCTACTCTTATCCCAAATTGCCTCTTGATATTCTCTTTCTCTGAGAACTTTTATTCAACTAACACCTTAAATATTCACTCATAAATTTATTCTTTCACTACACATTTTTGATTACCAGAAAATGCAAAAAGGGATCCAGAACATTCTTGCTCATAAGGAATTCCCACTCCGGTGAAGGAGACAAGTGTGTGGACAAGATGATATGACAAGTGCTGTCTCGATTGCAGGAACAGTTTGAGACCCAGAGAATAAAGCAACTAACTTAAAAGAAAGAGCATCGTCTTTGAATTAGGTGAGACTTGTATTCAAATTCTAACTCTGCTATTTCCTAGGTATGTGTCCTTGCCTTTTTCAAATTAATAACTCTATCTACACCTCATTTTTTTTTTCATCTACCATAAGGAATAATGGAAACACCTGTCTTATTGCATTACAGTGAAGACTGGCTATGACTAAGGATGTGAAGTGCTCAGCAGCGCCTGCCACAGACACACCCTGGATAAGTAATAGTAAAGGTGATAATGGAGAGAAGAAGGAACAGGAGGAGGAAAAATTGGAAAAATCCAGGAGAGCTTCAGAGGGGAGATAACACTTAAGCTATGTCACAATTAATAAACAGAAGTTTTCCACTTGAGTGAGATGGGAAAGGGATTCCCAGGCAGACGGAACATGGTGTCCCAAGGGTTTCTCCACCAACTACTTCAGGTTGTCCTAGCCAAGCCCTTTTTGAGAAATGGCATCCACCACGATAATGGCTTAAAGTCTCCAGCAGGCTGATACCTCCTAAAGTGACAGAATGAGATTTAACATTTCTTCTAAGCTTCTTTTCTATTGGACCTCTAAGTTGATGTCCTATATCCACTGCAAACTCAAACACATTTCTGTGTCCTCTTGGAGAATACAAAAACACCATTTCAGAGCCTTCATAGACTACTCTCCCTGTGCGCCTCTGCCTTCTCCATTTAAATCATCACCAAAGTTTGTTGATTCTGTGTCAGATTTATTCCCAAGTCTGGCTTCATCTCCCCAAATTCATTCACTCTCTCGTGCCAGAACTTCTGAAAGTGTCATAGATATTCTCCCGCATCCAGAATTTCCTTTATCTAACAATTGGCCAATTTATGTTTATTAATTAACTCCACAAAGATTGATTGGGTAACTACAAGATGCCAGGAATTCTTCTATGTGCTAGAAAATCGATAAAGAATATCTCCAAGCTACTGAAACAGTTCTTTACGTTGTCACACTATAATCTGCACAAAGCTAATCATGTCAACTCTGTTGAAACCTCATCAACTCTGTATTGCACACAGACTATGACTTAGCATGTTATAGAAAACTCTTCATATTAAGTATTCAGTCTACATTAAAAAAACCTTTTCTTTGAATCACTCCATTTCCGGCTAACAAAACTCCCCAATCTGCAAACATTCCATTCCCTTTCTGCCTTTGCACATGGCAATTTACACTTTTGTTGTTCCCTGCATCTTGGTCTAGGGAATGGTCCAGCTTTTGATAACCAGTTTAATATCTTCTCCATGAAAATGAAATCAGTCAATTATCGAGTTTCAACTGTATATTCTTACTGCTTTAATTTCATTACCAATCATCAAACCTTCTAGGCTTTATTTTCTGACTACTTAGCTTAAAGCTTTCTGACTACCTAGAAAACAATTCTCTATAGCTCCCTAGAGAGCTCATTCCTCTTGAACTTACTCATACCGTTTCCTACCCTGTTAATATTCAAGTACTACAGGCCTGTAACAAAATTAAAACATGTAGAAAAAGACCTAAATTGATTCACATTTGGGGAAATTTTTATACCTATAGTTCCTTTCCTCTTCCTTCTTTTTCAACATATAATTTTTGAAACAAAAAGCAATCCCATATGTTGAAACTATTCAAATCTTAATTATAAGTTAGAATCAGCATTAAATCTACAATAATTAAATAATCATTTAGCTGACTGTGTGACTACTTAGCTCTGTTGCGAAACACATTCTCCCAATTTCTTCAAATGAAGGAAATTTAATGACTGAAATTAAATTCCCCTCATGCAGTGTATACCAGTATTGAATTCATTTGTTCATTCAACAAATATTCTTCAGATGATTGCTATGTGCTAAGCACATTGCAAGGCCCAGGGTATACAGGGTTAAATAATATAAACTCTTTGTTGCCAAGGTACTCACAGTCTAGTAGAAAATTAAGAAAAGATAATCAGAAAATACAACATAAAATTGTAACTGCTGTAGGACTATATGGCCTATGTGGCCAACTGTGCAGTTTAGAAGCTGAGCTTCTAAAATAGAGGTGATCATGCAGATGAGGAGAAGAGTCTTCCAGGTAAGAAGAGATGTCTAGCATATACAATTACAGAAGAGAATATGAGCGTCTGAAGCCAGGTATCTGTGTAAGCTTAAATGTGGAGTCCCCATATTTAGGAAATTGTATGTGCCTACAGCTCAGATACTGCATCTTTTAATTGTTTTTCTCCCACAGTGCATTGAGTAGTAGGTGCTCAACAAATAATTCTTGAATAGATAAATAACTATTTGTAGGAACTAATAAGAAGTGATTGTTCTCAAATCATTTGAAAATTCTAATATTTGAGGTAGGATTAAGGTCCAGGATTAGAAATAGCAGTGTTTACATTAATATGTATTTTTTAATTTGGTCTTTAAAGTTTGTTTAGACTTTTCAGATTACCAAACAAATTTGACAAGAGATGCTGCAACAGAAAATATCAAGATTGGATTAAATTCATTGTGGACCAGATTTTTAAAATTTATTTCCAGATAGAATTAATTAATACTGTCAAGACAGAACTGACATGAGTCTGATGCATACTGGTGCAAGATAAATTAATTAACCAGATAAATAAATTTACTTGTTTATATGTCTACGTATACATATACACATATGTCTTTTAAATGTAATAAAATCATTCATTTACATTAACCTGACAGAGTGGTAGAGTAACGATGTGGAAGAGCTTGACACCTCTACACTTCAGTCTGGGAACAGTCCTTAACACCAGGTAAAGTTAGCCACAACCCGTGTTTTTGTGGACTATTGTGCTGTTATTACCCCTACTTTCCTTTCAAACTGAGAAATTCTAAAGGAGCCCACAGGACAAAAGGAAAATGCTTACTATCCCTAGATAAGTTACTAACGACAAAGAGTACAGCAGTATTGAAGTTGTATGGATTTCGGAGGCAGTCAGACCTGAGTTAAAATTCTACATCTGAACTAAGTGATTTTGGGCAAAGGAAAACCCCATTCCCTCATTTCTTCTCATAGGCCTAACTCTTACTCATCCTTTAGACTAAGGTTACCTGTCTGACAGTCTTACTAGATCCAGTATGTAACTCTTCACATTTCTCCCACTTTTCATTCCCCATTGCCTCAAAACTGGCTTCCCAGTCAGTAAAAGAAAGTACCTTTCAATCAGCTACTCAAGCAAAATTCCTGTACTTCCTTGCTGCCTTGTATCTTTTTTTCAAACACATCCAATCCATCAAAAAGTCCTGTCAGCAATATCTTTTAAATAAATCCTGAACCTGACACTTCTTATAACCTCCAGCTTTACCACATTGTCCAAATCCCCATCATTGCCTGGACCAGTAATGACCTCCTGTCTAGTCTCCTGGCTTCCATTCTGGTAATCCTGCATTCTATTCTTCATATGACAGAGCCACCTTTTAAAACATAAGAGTGCATTACTTGCTTACTCAAAATCCTCCAGAGGTTTTCCATTCCACTCAGGAAAAGAAAAAATAATGCCTACCAAATCCTGCATGTCCTAGCCCCTGACAAACTCTCAAACATAATTTCCTACAGTTCATCTGCTCACTGCAACCTCACTGTCTTTCCTTCTCTAACTCATCTGACAAAGGACTAATATCCGCAACTCATGTTGAAATTAATTGCCATTGTAGCAGTATTAAGAGGTGGGACTTTTAAGAGGTGTTCAGCATGATTTCTTCTCTCTGTCTCACATGTTTGCTTTCCTTCCTGCCTTCCACCGTTAGATGACCTTCACCAGATGCTGGTGCCATGCTCTTGGACTTCCCAGCCCTCAGAACCATGAGCCAAATAAATCTGTATTATTTATAAATTACCCAGTCTGTGGTATTCTGTTATAGCAGCAGAAAATGAACAGAGACAGGGTAGGAGCTGGATGTGCCTTCAGACCACTCTCAAGCTATAGCTATCAGGGGCTTTATAGCAGGGTCCCCATTCAATCAGATATCCACACTCACAGTGGAGTCTGATATACATATTCAAATTGAGATAATTTGAGAAGGTATATCAGTCAGGGTTCTCCAGGAAAAAAAAATACCAGAACCAATTGGGGATATATATACACATACACATACATATGTACATATACATATATGTATGGAGAGAAAGAGAAATTTGTTTTAAGGAATTGGCTGACACAATTGTGAGGGTTGGCAAGTCTGAAATCTGTAGGGCAAGTTGGCAGGCTGAAAACTCAGACAGGATTTCTATGCTAAGGTCTTAAAACAGAATTTCTTTTTCCCTGGAAAACCTCAGTTTTAGCTCTTGAGGCCTTCAGCTGATTAGATGAGGTCCACCCACATTATGGAGGGTAATCTGCTTTACTTAAAGTCAACCAATTGTAGATGCTCATCACATCTATGAAATGCCTTCATAGAAACATGGAGATCAGTGTTTGACAAACTACTGGACATCACAGCCTAGCCAACTTAACACATAAAACAAACCATCTCAGGAGAGTTAATG
>NW_007771530.1:0-5275 GCF_000696425.1 Galeopterus variegatus | reverse complement strand
CGGTTCATTTGGAACAATATGAGTGGGTCATATATAAGGGTCTTAACCTTTGGATATGTACTTGGAAATATCTGTGATGGCTGGTAGGTCACTGACTCCTGTGGGGATAAGCCATGTGGCAAAAGTTATGGGAATTAGGACATGAAAAAGAAGTAAGTCTTTTCCATGTCATAGGACATTTCCTCTTAGCCAGTCCAGGCAAAGATGAAGATGATGCACTGGCTAAGGTAAGATGGCTGGAGAGAGCTCCAGCAGCTGATGTAGGTGGGTGGCTACATTGGAGAATGCAGCATGGTGGCTGCAAGACTGTGTGGTTGATGGCCCACCAGGTGCCACATAAAACCAAGAATGCAGCATGCTGGCTGCAAGACTGTGTAGTCAATGACTCACTGGGTGCTTCATAAACCTGAGAAAAAATGCCCCTGATGGGCAGATATACCCTTGATGTCTCACCAGGTGCCACATGCATATAGGCAGAAAAACCAAGAGGAGGATGCTCCTAACATGGTGGCGGGTGGATCTTTTGAAATCACTGCCAAAGTCAGGTACATCTTCACAGCCATTGATACAGCTACTGGTCTTCTGTTTGTATGGTCTAGTAAGGCCCCAGACCAGGTAAGCACTATTAAGGTGTTGGATAGCCTTACGGCAATGTATGGTTGACCCTTAGTCATAGTGATAATGGAACTGGATATGAAGTGCAGAAGTAGGCTTCCCAGTTGTCTGTTCAGTGGAAATTACATGTGCATTATCATCCCCAGGTAGTGGGGATGATTGAATGCTACAATGGTTTCTGAAAAAGGGACTAAGGCTGTCCACCGAACCCCTATCCCTGAAGAGGTGGATGTGGTGGTTATGGCGACAGTCAGGATCTTAAATGAGAGGCTCTGCAAGGGTGGGCCCTCTCCAGTGGACGTACTGTTGCATAGAGCTGTAGCACCTGTTCCTGCAACCATTCTTTCCAGGATGGTAAGCTGGCATGTGTTCTGCCAGAGAGACAAGAACTCCCTCTATTGGTGCCAATAACTCTTTTGTCTTTTTGCCCATAGTATTGTAGCTGCAGGACCAGAGTCCATTGGACACATACATACATTCATATGGCCAGTGTATCAGCTTGCTGAATATGCACCAAGTTTCCTACCAGCGTGGCTCGAAGATTCCTGTGGAAAATCACCCCAATGATGACTACTAACTGGACATGTGTATGGGTGGAGTTTTCATGGCTAATAGTTGAAAGGATAGAGCTATGGGGACAAGCTTCAATGTGTATTGAATGTACAATAAGTACAGAGGTTATATGGATGCAAGAGTCAGCCATCCTTGCCAAGGGAACACTATGGAAGGTCTCAGGTGTGTACATTGTATGGTGAGAGATCCTGAAGGGATGGAGAGTGAGGAAAGTGGAGTTGGTTTGGTCAGGCCCTCTCGCATCATATCCAGCTGGGTATGATTCAGCACATCCGTTGTAAACAAGATACATAAGAGTAGAGTAAGTGCACATACATGCCCCTGTACCCTTTGGTTCACTGCCACTGTTGTGTACTCTATTGGTAAAGAAGGCACTGGCTCTGAACTGCTGGATGGCAGAGTTTGTGTCTAAAAGTAAAGCATGTCCACTTTGCCAGTGGCTGCTTGGTTTTTCTTTTGCTTACCTGACTCAGGACCTGCATAGGATGGAGCAGAGAGGTCTGTGATCCAGCCTGACACAGTGTACTAGCATTTGATTTGCAGCAAATGAAAAAAACTTACTGGTTTAAAAAAGTCATTTGTAATTCTCTATGTCTGGGCTGGCTGGTTAACTCAGCTGGTTAGAGTACAGTGTTATAACAGTAAAGTCAAGGATTTGGATCCCTTTACTGGCCAGCCACCAAAAAACAATTCTAAATAATCAAGGATTTGGATCCCTTTACTGGCCAGCCACCAAAAAACAATTCTAAATAATTCTGTCAGTCAGCATTTAGGGCTGGGCCCAACAGGGCACTGCCTATGCTGGTATCACTTAAGATTACAAATGAGGCTATAGAAGTCTGATGCCCTGACTCGGGCTGGATCCTTGAAGAGGACTCCACTCACATATCTGGTGGTTTGTGCTATCTCTTGGCTGGGCCCTGTGTATCCAATAGGCAATCCCCCAGCTTCTGCACAACATGACAAGATTCCAAGAAGGTAAACTGTGTTGGGCAAATATGTTCCAAAACTATGTTTATATCCCATTTACTGATGTCCCATTGGCCAAATTAAGTGAAATGCCAAAACCCAGTGTCACTGTGGGAGGGAACTATGTGAAGGCATAAATGAAAGAAGGCATGCCACTGGGAATCATTTGTGGAAAATTATACTACAATAAATATATATTATGAACATTTTCTCCTATACCCTCATAGGTCAAAAATGTTAGGTTGCAATATGCAACCTTTATTCCATTAAGTTTATTCCATAAAGTTTAGGTCTATATAAGCAAGAGGCATTCCAATGGAAACACTATTATGGACTTCTGTGTGATATGTCTCTAATAATAGAAAAGTCCTTAATACTTGTTAAGTATTTTTCTATAATGTCAATTTTAGCGAGAGCATAATGTTTCTTTTTTGTTGTACTCTGATTTATTAAAACATCCTTAAGATATTAAATTGCATTTTATGGTAACATTAATACTTACAAAATCACTAGCAAATAAATACTTTTATTAACCAAGAGATAAATTGTGGTTTAATCTCTACCAATGAATAGAATTGTGGGTGCTTCTTTAAGGAGTTCTTTCCTGCCCATTCTCATGTAAGCGACTATTACCCCACAAGGAGGCTTGTTTTGTTCTGTTTTGTTTGTCAGCTATTGTGTAGGGAGCTTTATGCATAAAATCTAGGAGCAAGCCTCACCATTTCACTCACCACTGCCTCCATTCACCTTCTCTTTCAGTTGTAATTCCAGAGGTTTTCTTTTACTCTTGCTTTCTTGTTTATTTATTCATTTGTCTGTCTGTTTGTTTGTTTGTTTGTTTATGGTGGCTGGCCAGTACAAGGACCCCTCATCTTGGTGCTATAACACCGTGCTCTTACCCAACTAAGCTAACCAGCCAGCCCCCTCTACCTATTTCCAAGAGCAAAGAAAACAAACTATCTCTGGCATGTTGTTTATTCAGGTATTCTTCTGCTTCTTTTACATTATGTTTTAGGAGCTTTATGAGTATTCAGTAATTAAGGTGAAAAAGTAAAAAGAAATAAAATTTAACATTAAATAAATGTACATAAACAAGATAAAGTTGTCATGTTGATATAGGCAGGTTTTAGAACCCCAGAGCCATCTAAACTGAGTGCAATTGGTCTCTGATCTTTCTGATCCCATGGCAAAAGACACATTGTTACATGACTTGAATTGACCTTAAGAGGAGAATATGCTACATTTTCATGGGATATGAAGTTTGAAGCAGAGTCTTTATTGGTCACATGCACTGTGTAGTGGACAGTGTTTCACTAGCAACCTGGAAATAAGCATTCCTTGTTCTACAGTGGTAACAGTTATCTAGCATTTAAATGCACATCAATTAATAATGTTTTATGGAGTTGCATAAATAGTGTGGACCCAGACAACTTTTGAAAGTCCCAACTTGATGCATGGGAAAGCGTGGAATGTGTAGAGGATAAAATCTCCTGAAGTCCCTTAAATAATTCTATATGTTTCTCTCAGATAGTCTGTATATGCAGGTTGTACCATCGATAGTCCAAGGTTATATTTTTGAATAAATATTTTTATTGCTTATTTGCAGATTAATCCATTCACTGTAACCTGACTTCAGTTCTTCAAAAGTTTACCAATAAGGTAATTATCATCCAAAACAGAGACTTTATTTTATTTTTATTTTTTTGCTTTGCCTTACTTGAATCTTCTAATGTATTTGAAACTACTCTTCGTGATTTTTCCATGAATATTGTTTTCTGTTAGACCGTAACATAACCTCGCTTATCGTTTCTTCTCTTTATCTTCTGAATTCTTCCTCTTTTCTTTTTGTCCTTAACACGTCTCATCCACGTGTTCCATCCTGCTCCCATTCACCCCACTCTGCAGCTCTCCTGGACAGATTTGGATTCCTGTGTTTTGACGCCCTAACTATACCTCTCCAGCTTGGGGTTATTTCCCAGCCTTTAGACACTAGATTCAACTTGCTATTTAATATTTCTTTGTAGATATCCAAAAAGCTCCTCGAGTTTGACAAATCCAAAATAAAATTCATATTCATTTTTCTCCTGCAAAGACAGTCCTTCAAAAAGTTTATGGAAAGATTGGTATTATCCTTTAGTTCTATTTTTCTTTTACCTTTCGTTTTTTGTGTTTTTGGTGGTGGCTGGCCAGTACAGGGATCTGAACCCTAGACATATGAGCTATAACACCACTCTCTGACCAACTGAGCTAAGCAGCCAGCCCCAGTCCTTTCCTTCTATGAAATTTTTGAACTATGCTTGTACATGGCATGACTACCAAGTAGTCTTGACTCAAACCACCAAAAGGGGATTCTTCCCAAACTCTGCCCTTTCTCTCATTTCTAATTACATGTCATCTCATGTCCTGCTACTTTTGTTCAGGTGATTTAAATTTTTTTTCCAATTCCTACATAAAGTGCCTGTAAAGTGAGAAGAATTGTTATTGCTCAAAAATAATAACTTTCTATTTTACATTGGAGACATCACTTTAGCAAAATCTAAAGACTATGTTTGCTCAGTGATGAATTTTCATCTTTCTTCAGCTGTGCCACTAGCCAGCAGGTATGGAAAGAAACTTAGTGGTCAGAGGGAGAAAGCACGCAGGAGTTAGTGGGGCACGTGTGAAAAAGAGTCAAGTGAAAGCCACACAAGGAATAAAAACAGGGAGCACAAGTTTTAATAATTTGTACCTTTTTCTTACATATTTTGTGTCCATGATTCTACCTTAAAAGCACTTTTTTATTATGATATAATATACATAACATAAAGTTTGACACTTTAATATTTTTAGGATTATAGTTCATTGGAATTAAGTGTATTCGAAATAGTTTGCAACCATCACCACCGTACATCTGCAAAATTTTTTCACATTCCTCAAATTAAACTTTGTGCCACACACTAAATCCCTGTTTTCTTCTACCCCAGGCCCTGGCAGGCACTACTCTACTGTCTATGTAATTTTTTTCTACTCTAGAAAACTCACATAAGGGCATCCATACCATATTTGTCCACTTGTGACTGCCTTATCTCACATATCATAATGTCTCCAATGTTCATCCATGTGGTAGCATTTGACTTTT
>NW_007771529.1:5032-5276 GCF_000696425.1 Galeopterus variegatus | reverse complement strand
AGATCTACTGAATCAAAATCTGTGAGGCCTAGAAACTAAGAGGTCTCAGGGGATTCTGATGCATATGACAGTAGGATCTCCCACTAAAACATGAACTCCTTTAGAGTAGAGGCATCCCAGTGCTGACACAGGTCACAGAGTAGTTGCTTAGTAAATCATAAATAAATGATTGAATGAATTGGCGAGTTCTTAAGAAAATGTGGATGTTTAAAGTCACCGCTTTATGCCATGAATTTTTGCTTCT
>NW_007771529.1:0-4744 GCF_000696425.1 Galeopterus variegatus | reverse complement strand
GAGTAGATAGACCTTTGATTTCCTTCCAATGCCGAAAGTTCATTTCTTATACTTAAAAATAGTTGTTTTGAAATAATGCAGTGACTATTATTTAAATGTTTTACTATGCTTTTACTTAATTTGTGTTTCCTGAAAGCACAGGTTTTACTTTAAAAAAAAATGAGAATACATAAAGTTGAGAAACGACAAGGTATGGCAGAAAAAGACAGCATAAATATGTTTTTAACAGGAGTAGATAGACCTTTGATTTCCTTCCAATGCCGAAAGTTCATTTCTTATACTTAAAAATAATTGTTTTGAAATAATGCAGTGACTATTATTTAAATGTTTTACTATGCTTTTACTTAATTTGTGTTTCCTGAAAGCACAGGTTTTACTTTTTAAAAAAATGAGAATACATAAAGTTGAGAAACGACAAGGTATGGCAGAAAAAGACAGCATAAATATGTTTTTAACAGGTACTTTAGTAGTGACCAGCCCTCTGTCTGAGCAATCTAATGATACTGTGAATTGGGAAAGGAAAATCACCATTTTACAATCAGAGTTTAGATTGGATCAGGCAAGAATCATCATGGATGCTAAATTGAGGGAGGAAAATCTGATGAGGAAAGCAGGATAATTACATGGTCTCAAAGTGTCTCCCCACAGGCTGCATATAAGTTATAAATGTATATATAAGTGTGTGTATGTCTATACATGTCTGCACACATGCACGTTAGGGAGAGAATTATAAATGTGGGCAAAATGTTTAAAATTGTTAAATATGGGTAAAGGGCAATTTTGAGTTCTTGATATTATTCTTACAACTTTTCTGTAAATTTAAACTTATCTCAAATAAATAGTTGGGTATTTTTTATGCACTTCGCACCTCTGGGAATTAAATTTAAAACATGTTTGGGAATAATTAGGAAAGTGATTTACAAGGTAGGTCAAAAATAAGAAATCTTCATGGTTACCATTCTTTAATTTTGTGAGTCTCTGCAGCCAAAGCACTGAACTGTCCAATATATGTTTCTTCATTGGGAAGGACAATTTTGATAGCCATTTACTTTGTATATTGTGGTGAGAGGCAAGGAAGGGAGGTCGAGAGAATTCAGAGAGCTGAAAGATATGATTGTAAGCACTGATTTACTGTGTGACCATGAGCAAGTCATTTCACCTGCCTGAGACACCATTTCTTCATCTGCAAAATAAAGAGTATGTCTGAGAGCTTCTCCATCTCTACCTTCAGCAATTCTAAGAAAGAAATAAAATATGAAAGTATGAGAATTAAGAACTTTATCAATAGAATAAAAGAGCTGACCAAAGTCAAAGAAAAAAAAAATATTTTCTTTATACGTCTGTATGCTCTCAGCCTTTTAAATAAATAGAAACTCAGATCACTTTTATGGAAGGACAAAGAAGTGTTTGCAAAGAAACAGAACAAGATTTGAACTTTCTCTCAGGATGCTCATGAATTTGGCAAGCTGATTGCATTTATGTTTCTAGAAGAAATGTAGCCAAAGGTCTCAGAAGTGCACTGAAACATTACTTCCCCTACACTCATATTCCTGCCACAGCAAATGAGTTATTGTTTTTACAAATTAGATTAAACATTTTAGAGTTGCATCCTCATGGACCACACTTGTAATGATAGCAAGCTGCACCATTATCACTTCTCCACAAAGGACTGATTTTTCTGGAAGTTTTGGTTCTGAATGAGCCATACTTTATGTCAACAAAGAATCAGGAAAATTATTTATTCCCTGACAAAGACTAAAGTAAAAGAGACCAGGGTAGATGCATCATAAATATTGTTGACTTAGAATAACAAACAATAAAAATAGGGGGGAAAAAGAAAGAAAAAAAGAATCAAGATGCCCTAGTGCCTGGAGAAGCTTTCCATGGTAAAATCAATATGCAAAAAGCTAGTTTAAATTTAGGTGACTCCAACTAAACTGTTGTAAAGAGGTACAACAACTACAAAAATAGATAATTTTGAACTCTATTAATTGTAAAATAACATAGGATACAGTCATCCATCTGTCCAGTCAACAAATATTGTGTACCTAATCTGTGTTGAGCACATTCTGAATATATAGCAGTGAACTAGGCATACAAGGTACAGTCTCTGACAGAGCTTATATTCTGATGGGGGAAGATAGATGTGAATGAAATATAAATAAGTTAATACCACTGTGATAAGTGGTCTGGAGAGATTTAACATAGATATGAGACTGGGGCGTACTTTAGTTCATCAGAGAATGCTTCTTTGGGAGTAGACATTTAAGGTATTATCTGAATAACAAAAAATACAGTGGTGAGAACACTCCAGTCCAACTAGTGCAAAAGTTCCAAGGTGGGAATGAACTTGTTGAGTTAGCAGAACAGAACAAAAGCCAGGTGGCTGGAACATAGTAGACAAGGGGAGAAAGACATGTGGTGAGTTGTCAGAAGGTGCAGAGGCACCAGGGATTGTAGTCTGCTCTAGGTCTTATGAGCAGCCATTGACAGGTTTTAAGCAAGAACAAGGTGGGATCTGATTTTCATTTAAAAAAATGACTTGAGTTGCTGTGTATCAGGAAGCAATTGCAATAATCTAAGCAGGAGATCATGGGGCCTGGAGGAAGGTATAGTCATGGATATGGAATGAGGCAGACCTTTGAAAGAAAGAGTCAACAGGACCAGATGATGGATTGTAGGGTGGGGGTTAAGTGAAAGAAAAGAATAACTTGTAAAGTTTTGTCCTGGCCAACTGGATGGATGGCATGTACTGGGACAGTAAATAATGGGAGAGGAACAATTTGAGGGGATAGGAATTAAGAGATCTATTTTGAAATTATTAATTTTGAGATGTGTTTTAGACAAACCAAGTAGACCTGTCACATAAACAGTTGAGCATACAATTCTGAAGTTTTAGGAGTGTATAAAGACTAGAGTTGTGACACCTGGAGTTAGAAGCATATGATGGTATTTGAAGCTGTAAGACTGAACAAGATCAGCTAAGGAGAGAATGTAGTTGGAGAAAAGAAGGGGCTCCGGGATTGAGCTTTTGGGTGGAACAGAAGAGAAAGAGCAAACCCAGGAGACTGTGTGGTGAGTGGTGAGAACGTGTGGTGAATGAAGTAACAGGAAAATTGGAATAATATGGTGTCATAGGAGGTGAAAAGAACATGTTCCACTAAAGAGAGTGTCAGCTGTGAAGACTGCTGCTCAGAGGTCTGGCAGATACGAGCCTAAGCGTGGCCATTGGATTTGGCAATATAAAAGTCAAGGGAGTTTTTCTGTTTGTTTGTCTTAAAAAAGGGTTGCTAGATCAGCATGTATATCAACAGGATTAATCCAATAGCAAGCAAATAAGTGATATGGAAAGGGAACTATTGCAGGAGCAAAATTGTTGAGAGGATGGAGAGAGAGTGTTACAGGACAGACTGTAGCATCACTTGGAGGGTTGGAGAACTCAAAGATTTATTACACCTGCGGGCCCAGAGGAGTTCACACTCCAAAGTCTGAGCCCCAACTCCAGGCTTGCAAAGAGGTTATATTCTTTCAGGGTTTTAGGTTTTGATTTCTCAGAATCCACACAGCGCAGTGGGGGCTAAACTGATACAGAAGGTGGTCAGTGTTACAAAAGCAAAACAAAAAGCAAAAATACAGGTGCAAAACCAAAAACAGAAGTACAGGTTCAGGTTTAATTTTTTCTGGGCTTGTCTGTATCATTCTCCCGTTTGATGCTCTCTTCTAATTCTTTAAGTGAGCGTTGTACTCAGGCTCTTTTTGCCACCAATAGGGATATGGGGTAGTGGTGACAATCAGGGGCACATGGGGGCATCACTGCGGAAGCCAGGGCATGGGTCAGGAGTTGTAACAGGGCCCATCATTGAGTGGTCCCAAATGGAGCCTATCTGGGGACTTTCTAGTTAAGACCTGCAAGGGAAAAAAATAATGTGGTACACACAGCAGAAAATTAAAACAAGGTCAAAGATTGCCAGTCCCCAAAACACAGTCCAACAAATTCTGCAGGGGTGCACCCCCTCATCAGAGATCCTCAAGCTTCAGCCATGCATTGACTGGTCAGCTTCTGGAGTGACCAGGGCAAGGCTGTTGTTTGGTTGCCTCTGGAGTCAGACCTTGAGTGGGTTCGTGGGGTCAGTCTTTATGGTCTAGGGCATTGTGTTGTCCGGTGTGGCTGCCTTTTTGACCCACATGTGGTGGATCCAGGGCATGAGACCTGCAGCTTTAATAGCTGTGGGAGTAGTTAGAACAACCATGTGGGGCCTGTCCAGACAGGCTGGAGAGGCCTCTTTTTTCCAATCTTTGACCTAGACCATATCCCCAGGCTGATGGGGGTGTGTCCAGTTCCTTAAAGGGATAGGGGCCTGCTCTAGTACTTCCCTTGTGAGTTTCTCCTAGAGCTTGCAATTGTTGGCATAACCTAGTTCCCCTAGTTGTTGGGGGTTTCCCTTTAGTTTGGCTACAATTGGGGGTGGCCTCCCATACATGATTTCACAGAGGGAATACCCCAAAGGCCCTAGCATGCATTGGGCCTGGAGTAAGGCTATGGGTAGCATGTCTACACAAGGCATCTTTGTTTCCTGGCATAGCTTAGCTAGAGTGGTCTTGAGGGTCCAATTCATGTGCTCAACTTTCCCTGAACTTTGTGGCCTATATTCCACATGGAGTTACCTGATTCCTAGTGTCTTAGTCAAAGTCTGAACAATTTCTGACACAAAGGCTGGCCCGTTGTCAGATCCTATAGTTAGTG
>NW_007771528.1:2929-5276 GCF_000696425.1 Galeopterus variegatus | reverse complement strand
GAGGGGGGTGGTGAAGGAAGAGGTTGTTTGGACCAGAGTTGTAGCAGTGCACTGATATTCAGTGGTCATATTTGTGCTGTGTTTTGGAGGTGATCCAGAGGGGCTTATTGCTATATTAGATTTAGGGTGTGACCAAAAAATAAAAAAAGGAATCCAACTCATTAACACATTTTGAGAGCTGGTTGAGCAGAAGCCCAAAGGAGATGATAATGCAAAGTGTCTGTCACCTCCACTGAAGGGTGGGGCTGAGGACCGTGGCTACTTGTGCAGATTATGGAGAAATCAGGAAAGTAGTTCTCTAGTTCTTTTCTTCAATATGGAATTATAATGTATTTTTTCAATTTATTAGGTTCTTGAAGAAGGGGAGACCGACTACTGGGGTAAATTGGGTAATATACTCCACAACTATACAGCAATGGTACATTGAAGCCCCAGCAAGACATATGGCACAATCTTCCATAATAGCCTGGTGGGTAAAATGGAAAAGCATGGGGTAGATAACAAAGGAATTTGTAATTTATTGAGAGAATTCTCCCCAAATAGCAAATGGTTCAACTTCAGCATGGAAGGATAATTTTTATAACTATAGAAACATGCCCATAGCTTAGATCAAGGCATAGAGGGCTTGAAAATTAAATTTGCATATGACATAAAGCTGCAGAGACATGAATACGTAAAAGACAGAATCAGGTTCCAAAACCATTTTCATTTATATCTACCAAGTTTAATTTAATGAAGATTCGTATAAAGTCTTGCACATGTGCCCAAAAAGAACTGAACATATGCCATTGTGGATAGTCAGGAATGGGCAGACATATCTATAAAAGTACTTATAGGTTTTGGCATTCAGAGAGATCACTATTAGCCAGTGTGATGTGACTGCCAAAGAAATTAATGCAATCCCAGGTGGCACTTATGATATATTACCCAGAGAGAGATATTAAGCAGACCGCGTTTGGTCTCTTTGAAGCCACAACTTAAGAATATTGATGAATGGAAATAAAGGAGTTTAACCAACAGACAGACCAAAAATCACATCCAAAATATAAAAGACCTGGATCATGTTTAATTCATTCAACAAATAATTGCTGTGTGATTGGGTACTGTCATAGGCATTGGAGCTATAGTAGGGAAAAAATGCGTACTCTTAAAAGGATGAGATTCCAGAAAGGCGTAATAGCTGACAACTTGTGTAGAAGACATACTAGATCTATTCTGAATGTTCCAAAGGAGCTGAAGTTATAATGATTAACAGCTTTAGAGAAACCTACTTTTCTTCAACGCTTAAAAAGAAAACAGACAAAATTCTTAACAGTCAGCTTTCTGAGGAGAATGTTATCTTGATGTTAATATGTTCTCTTTTACTAGAATTTGTTAGAAAAAGTAGGAAATCATACATTTAATTCTTTTAAAAAGACATTTTACATGCACATTTTAGAAAATTTGAAAAGTAGAAGTATGAAAAAAAGAAATAAAAATTGCCCATAATCCAATAACTTAGCCACTATTTCTCCCTTCTTCTCTTTGTTTCTTACACACACACCCCCACACACACACGCACCACTAATCCTATTCACATATTAGATAATAGGTAGTTGAGACCTTATCGTAACATAGCTTTATGTCTCTTTTTACTTAACATTGTATTTCCATAACATTTAAAGTTCTTTGTGAATATCATTTTAATAGTGGAACAATATTTTATTATATGAATGTATCATGGGTTTTTAAGCCATTCTTCTGGTGCTGGAAATTTAAGGTGTTTTTATATTTTTGATCATAAATGATTCTGTGGTGAGTATCTTTGTGGTAGCTGTGTTCTCATCTGATCACTTACTTGGGACCCAATTATGAAAGTAATTACTATGCAAAAAGCTATGGGACTTTTAAAGATTTTGGATGCATATTATAAATTTAATTTAAGAAAGGTTAAAGCCATTTACATGCATATAACATGAGAATACCAATCTCATCTCACTCTTAGCAAACATTATTATTTTTTAATCACTTCTAATTTCATGGGCAAAAAGTGGTGTTGCATTTTAATCTGCTTTTCTTAGATGACTAATGAGGTTGAACATGTATTTCTTATGCTCAGTTTTCCAGTGGCATTGTGGAATTTTCCTTATTGATTTGAACATGCTCTCTAGACAATAAGAATATTACTTCTTAATTTTTATTATGTCTTTACAGCAATTATTTTTTCCTCATTGTCTTTGTTCTTTGGTTATGTAGATTACTTTTACATAGCAGAGAAAAATATTGATAAATTTGATAACACAGAATAAAATTTTCTTCATAATATAAAATAATGTAAAAATAAAATGCATAAACCTAGGAAATTTTG
>NW_007771528.1:0-2150 GCF_000696425.1 Galeopterus variegatus | reverse complement strand
AAAATTTTCTTCATAATATAAAATAATGTAAAAATAAAATGCATAAACCTAGGAAATTTTGTTTCAAATGTTTCCAACAAAATATTAACATACTTAACATTTAACACCTTGAACAAATCATCTAAATTTGGTAATATGCTATATACTAAGAACTTTAAAATATTTATATTCTTTGTCTCATTAAATTTAATTTTGAAAATTGTATTGAATCGGTTAGAGATGTGGTTACAGATATCTACACAGGCATGTTCATTGCATAGCTATCTATAAAAAGATATATGTAAACAATCTAAGCATCTAATGTAAGGAGAGGATTAAGTAAATTATGTTCTATTCATAAAGTGAAATATCATGCTGCTAAGGAGTGATGCTGTCATCTTGGGAATTTAAAATATAGATAAGAAAACATTCAGTAAAATGTTTGGGAGACAAAACTGTGGATGTTTCCTAGAAAGCAGAAGAAAAAGCAAAGGTGAGAAAAACGAGGAAATCAGGGAATTCACTTGGAAGGACCAACATCTAACTAATAGGAGTTTCCAAAAGAGAGAATGCATAAATTAGTGGGAAAGGAAATGATCAAGGAAAAAAATTCAAGGACAGTTGCCAGAACTAAAATGTCCTGGTTTCCAGATGGAAGAGTGCAACGAGTGACCAGCACAATGAATGGGAGGAGTGGGTAAGGAGGAGACCCACCTGACATAATCATGAAATTTCAGAAACTCTAGAGATAAAATGAAGATTCTAAATGCTTCCAGAGAGGAAAATCCCAGTTTAGACAAAGGACTTGAACAACGATGGCAGCAGATTTTCTCAACAGCAACACTGGAGGCTAGAAGACAAAAGTGCCTTAAAAATCTGGGGGGAAATGATCTTCAACCTGGATTTCTATATCCAGCCAAACTAACAATCAGGTAGAAGAATAGCATAATGGCTTTTTTTTTTTTTTTGGCCTGCAAAGTCTCAAAATATATACCTACATTTGTCCCTGTTTAAATCCTCTCAAGAATCCCCTTGTTTAAGTGGGAGGATGTTTTGTACCAAAGCGAGGAGTTAAAGCAAGAAAAAGAAAAGCATATGGTTCAGGAAGCAAAGGTCTCAGGAGGGAAGTAAGGGAAATCCAAGGATGATTGCCGTAATTATCTCATGGGACAGCTGTCTTAATAATATCGTGTGGACAGAGGACCTTTGCATGGATATCTGCTCCTCCTTGGCTACCTGATAGATTTCAACAGAGGAAAATGGTACTAAGAGATGTTTTATAGAACTGTTGAAAGGTGCAAAAAGACTAAGTGATTGAAAGAAACTGAAGCAAAAATTTTGAAGCAACATTAACTCCAAGGTGAAGAAAAAGGTAACACTTACAGCTATTTTATTTATATTTTACTGAGTACTTCTGATATGTCACTTAATGTTCTAAGCCCTTTTACACATATTAACTCACTTCATCTCTACAATCACCTTAGCACGTTGATGCTGTGGATATCTCCATCACACAAAGGGGAAAAATAGAAAGGCAAGTAGTCTAAGGGGTTGCAGAGGGATTCAAGCAGCCTGCCAGGCTCTAAGCTGACTCTCTAGGAAAGGAAATATAATCACAGCACTCTGTTTCATTCAGCAGCGAATAATATTTGCATAGTCAAAATGATGAAACCACTGCATACAGATTGACCCCAAACTGTCATGTAATCATATCAGAAGGATGGGGGAGTGAGAAGAAAAAGGGATGTAAAACCAAACAAACAATGAAAAACTTTACCTGCAATAATAAAAAGTCAATAAATAATACCTAAACACACACACATATTTATAGGTGCACATACGTATATGCATGAGTGTATATATGAATATTTAGACATTTATTGACTAAATTATTACAAGTGATACATGTGTGAACAAGGGGACTTCAAAAAATTCATGGAAAAATAGAATTAAAACATAATATGATTTTTTCCATGAACTTTTTGAAGTACCCTCATATATGTATGTATTTGTGTATATGTGTATATATATATATTTGAAATAAGCAGGTAAATATCAGAAAAAACGAAAAAAAGTTGAAAATAATAGCTTCTAGGAGCCATTTAGCAGCATTTAAATTTTAACTTAAGAAAGACTATGTGCACATATTGCACACACACACACACACATGT
>NW_007771527.1:4812-5276 GCF_000696425.1 Galeopterus variegatus | reverse complement strand
CTCAGCCAGTGAGCGCTGTGAGTGCACCGGTCATCCCTATATAGGATCCGAACCCGCGGTGCGAGCGCTGCTGTGCTCCCAGCGCCGCACTCTCCAAGTGCGCCACGGGCTCGGCCCGAAATGCATGTATTTTAAAGAAGGATGATTGAGCAATACATCTTTGAATTTCTCTGTTTTTCATTGTAGAGGAAAATTTTTCTTATTTTAACAGTTATTTTATTAAGTGGCTTCATGAAACAAAACAATTTTTAAATGAAGTTTCTCAGGAAAAGGCAAAATAAACAAGCATCAAAGTGTCATAATCAGGGACAAATTGAGTTCAAAGATGTCAGAGGGAAATCAGATACTCCAGGGCACATTGGTTATATTGTTTCTGAAACTGTAGCTAAAACCCCAGATTGCTATAATGAAGGGGAATTAGAAAGTATGTAGGCACAGTTTCTAATATCACATTCCAAATCAAA
>NW_007771527.1:1664-3040 GCF_000696425.1 Galeopterus variegatus | reverse complement strand
TACAGTTTTGGAGGCTGGGAAGTCCAAAGTCCAGGGAACACATCTGGTAAGGGTCTTCTTTAGTGGTGGCTTTACAACAACACGGGTATCTCACATGGCAGAAATGGCAGAGCAGAGAGATTCTCATGGGATCTCCTTTTAAAGCCCTCAGAACCACACCCCTGATAACCATTATTAATCCATTCACTACAGCACGGTCCTACAATCCAATCACCTCTTCAAGGCCCCACCTTTCAATGACCATAATAGGATTTCCCACCCTCAGCAGTTACAGTGGGAATTAAGCTTCTAAAATATAGACTTTGGGGGACACAATTCAATCAGTCCACAGCATTGCACCACTAGCCCCCAAAGTTCATGTTCTTCTCATAGGTAACAACATTCAGTGTTGGTGGTGGTGGTGGAGCTGGTGCTGGTGATGGCATGGCGATGTCGAGTCGCAGTGACGGTAAACTCAGTGGTCACAGTAACTGTGAGGAGAGGCACAGGTTGAGGAGGCACGTCTGACCACCAACCACTACATCTTACCTTTCACAGCCTCTCAGCAAACCTGCTGGGTGATGACGGGCTCAGATGCCTCCTGAAATGTCTGCCACAGGTGCCCATCTCTGGCTTGCTTGAGTAAGTGGGAAGTGGGGAGGAAATCTCCTCTGGATCAAGAGCATGAATGGACTCCTTTTGAGGGCATCCCTCTGGAGGTCAAGAACTGGGGAGGGGAAAGGGGCCATTCTTACTTCGACCTCCCTTTCTTTGGGTCCTTTCCTTGTTCCCTAATGCCCACCATGGGCAGAGCCCCCACCAGACACCCAAGAGAGGCTGTGACTTATGGCAGGGAGGACCTGCTGCTCCAGATACCCCTTTGCCAAACTGACCTCAA
Source organism: Galeopterus variegatus (assembly GCF_000696425.1). Lineage (NCBI taxonomy): Eukaryota > Metazoa > Chordata > Mammalia > Dermoptera > Cynocephalidae > Galeopterus > Galeopterus variegatus. The sequence continues at coordinate 2,163 of NW_007771527.1, read as the reverse complement.
GGCAGGGAAGTGACTGTTCTCTGATATGGGATTGCAACTGCCTCGGCTCCTGGTCAATGCCCTCCCTGAAGCTCCTCTGACCCAATCTATGGTACATGACTTTGAAGATGTCCCTTAGCAGGGGGAGGGCCCCTAGGAAGTCATCTGCATTCTCGACCCATCTCCCCAATGATCTGGGAGACTGACAGACAGAGCCAGGATACAACCTGTTGCTAAGCAACTGAGCTTTGTGCTCTGGGAGTCCCTGACCCACATGGGGCTGGAGCTGCTGGCCCGGCCCCATCGATGCCCAGCCCCAAACCACAGGGCAGCAGGCACCAGGAATGCAGCTCTTGGGGGCTCAGGGTCTGGAGCCAGTTCTCCCTCTGCAGGGATAGTGTCCCTTCTGGGCCTGTCTCTGAGCCTCAGTGTCTCCATCTGGAGGATGGACACTTGGTCATTGTGACCTCTCTTCCCAGAAATGACAGGTGGGATGGGCAGGGCTCCGTGGGGGTCCTGC
>NW_007771527.1:0-1290 GCF_000696425.1 Galeopterus variegatus | reverse complement strand
TGGTCAATGCCCTCCCTGAAGCTCCTCTGACCCAATCTATGGTACATGACTTTGAAGATGTCCCTTAGCAGGGGGAGGGCCCCTAGGAAGTCATCTGCATTCTCGACCCATCTCCCCAATGATCTGGGAGACTGACAGACAGAGCCAGGATACAACCTGTTGCTAAGCAACTGAGCTTTGTGCTCTGGGAGTCCCTGACCCACATGGGGCTGGAGCTGCTGGCCCGGCCCCATCGATGCCCAGCCCCAAACCACAGGGCAGCAGGCACCAGGAATGCAGCTCTTGGGGGCTCAGGGTCTGGAGCCAGTTCTCCCTCTGCAGGGATAGTGTCCCTTCTGGGCCTGTCTCTGAGCCTCAGTGTCTCCATCTGGAGGATGGACACTTGGTCATTGTGACCTCTCTTCCCAGAAATGACAGGTGGGATGGGCAGGGCTCCGTGGGGGTCCTGCCCCCACCTCTCTCCTGAGCCCCATTTCTCTTCTAGTCTGAGTCACAACAGCATCTCTCAAGAAGGTGTTCTGTACCTGGTGGAGACTCTGCCCTCTTTCCCACGTGTCCAGGAGGCCTCAGTGAAGTAAGGAGACGTTGGTGCCACTGGCCAATGGTGGGGAAGCAAGACTCCCACACCTCGCAGCCCTGTGAATGTGTGATTTGAGCAACCTCTGCTTCTCTCTGAGTCTCAGGGTTCCCTGAACATGGGATCATAATTCCCATCCCCTGATGCCCGGGTGCCATGGGGACCAGGGACGTCATGGGGTGGGGAAGGCCATGCTCACAGAATGAGTGTAGAGGTCTCCTCTGGCTGCAGGGGCCTTTCCTTCTGTGGTTTCTGCCCTCTCTGGTCCCTGTGGGTGCAGACCCCCTTCCCTCTCCATGCCCCCTGGGAGCTCTGATTCCCTAGGATGCTGGCCCGTCTGGACATCATGCTTCCCCACCCTCCTCTCTCTGCAGCCTGGGCTCTAAGCAGAGCTTCCAGATTCACTTCTCCAAACAGGAGGAGGCTGGGAAGATGCTAAGGTAATCCTGGGGATGGGGGTGGATGGGGACAGGGGAGAGTAAGGGGGAGAGGAGGCTGTCCCTGGAGGCCTCCGTGCCGCCTCCTTCACAGGGCCCTCTCCTCCTTCAGACACCCTGCTTCCGGCTCACTGCCTGGTTAGGTCCCCAGATCTGCCCCCATTGCCCCCATACCTCCGGTCTCAGTCAGGGCCTTCACATTGTGCGTGTGCCTCTTAGCCACGTCCTAACTATAAGTCCTGAGGCTTCTGAGTGTTGTGGTTAAAATTCTTGAGC
>NW_007771526.1:0-5277 GCF_000696425.1 Galeopterus variegatus | reverse complement strand
GCGCTCAGCCAGTGAGCGGGAACTGGTCTCCACATGGGATCCAAACCCTTGGCGGGAGCGCTGCCGCGCTCCCAAACAGCGCACTCTCCAGTGCGCCACCAGGCCGGCCCCACAGCAAGACTTTTTAGATGAAAGAAGCAAGACGTTGATATACATTCAGGTGCAAGCTCATTATCTCGTGGCATGCTGACACTTCATGTAGCATTGCTCTAGACATAATAAAGTAATCAAATGCTTGAATCCATACACAGAATCACCATGTGGGGCTTTTTTTGTTTGCTTTTGGGGGGGCTGGTTGGTAAGGGGATTCAAATCCTTGTATAGAGTCACCATGAATGTGACAGCTACAAGCAAAGACTGATACAGTCATAGAACATTGGCAATTTAATTAAACCCTGAGTAGTGACGTGATTTTCCAAAATGGTGCTAAAGTTCTGAGTAAAGTTCAGAATATATAAAGTACAACCTTCCCCTGATTCACACTGTAATTGCATTCTTGGAAATTCCAGTGCATATTTAGCCATTTATGTGCAGTTTGAGATTAGATTCTAGGCTCAGATCATTGATAGCAGGTTTTTTATCTCCTATGTGAATGTCCAGAAAATCAAGATCATGCTCAGAAAATCATGCAACCTTTAAGGCAAGAAACTATCCTACACACTGCAAATCTCTAGCATCCATAGTCTCTACATACTGCATGTCAGTAGTGACCCCTCCCCATCATTGACAAGCAAAAATGGCCTTATACATTTCCACAGTGCCATGCAGGGGTGGTACCATCCACACTACTCCAAACCCCCAATTGCCAAATGGTCCTGGGAGGGAAGTGGCTTCTCCAAGATCACACATGAATCTGAGGGAACACCAGGGCCAGAATTTAGGTGTTTGCCCGCTAATTCAGTCCTACCATCACCAGCCCAGAGTTTCCTAGGGATAATGCCCACACTTGTCACTGCCCATTTCTACTTTCTGGCTACGAATCCTGCAAGCCATTAACTCAAGCCAAGGGTTGAGATCCCCTTACCGGTCATCTTTAAAAAAAAAAAAAAAATCGTCAGCAGTTTCCCATTATTCTCATGCTAGAGGGCAAAAACCCAAATATGGCCTGTAAAGTCCCTTTTATTCTGGTCTTGCTGTTTCTCCAGCCACACCCTGCTCCATGATCTTTCTTGATTTCTGTGCTCTAGCACCCTTATTTTGTTTAGTTACTCAAACATGTTCTGCTTCTTCTTATTTATTTTTTTATTTTTTTTTTTTTAAAAGGATGACCGGTAAGGGGATCTCAACCCTTGGCTTGGTGTTGTCAGCACCACGCTCAGCCAGTGAGCAAACCGGCCATCCCTATATAGGATCCGAACCCGTGGCCTTGGTGTTATCAGCACCGCACTCTACCGAGTGAGCCACGGGCCGGCCCTTAACTAAAACTCTTAAAAGTCTCTCTTTAAGATTTTGAAAATGTATCTCCAGGTGATTCTGACGTAGAATGTCTATGGCTCACACTTTGAGGACCATTCTCTAAAATTAGTATTGAAAAATCAATGAAAAAAAAAACGGTTCCATGGTCAGATATGTTTTGGAAATTCCAAATTAGCCAAGGCTGCAAAATTGTTTTTCATATTCTTTAATAAGTGAACAGACATGTAAAACTCCAAGATGGAATATGTCTTGACTCATTTTCCAAATTTATTTGATCATGAACTGCTCCCGGCCCTCACCACACCCCCCACCCCTGGCTTTATTGTTTCTTAGTTAAGTAGCTTGTTGCTAATGGGATTTAGATCATTCACATCTCTACCCTCATTGTGTAGTTTTTAAAAAGGGGGGAGGGATAGCTACTGACTGAAGTGAGAAGTTTAAAAAGGCTATAGGTTTGTGTACTATTTTAAACAGGAAATAAAGGACAGTTATTTATGATCCTTCCATTTTAGTTTTTTAAGCTCCATTAGAACAATTTCATGTTTTATTTATTTATTTGTTTTGTCTGGTTCTTTCTATTGCTTGGGTACAAAGCCTGGCCCATAGTTGTTAGCAAAATAATGTTGGCTAAACGAATGATTTAATAAATTATTGGTGTGTGTATGAATTATTTAATAAATTAAATAATCAATAGCAGTCTACTTAAAAGGTAGTGGAATAGCTTCAGGTAGTTCTGAGAAGTGGGATGTTTCTTCATATTTCTTATCAGCACCACACTCTCCCTTTTTTTTTTTTAAAGATGACTGGTAAGGGGATCTTAGCCGTTGACTTGGTGTTGTCAGCACCACGCTCACCCAGTGAGCTAACCAGCCATCCCTATATGGGACCTGAACCCGTGGCCTTGGTGTTATCAGCACCGCACTCTCCCAAGTGAGCCACGGGCTGGCCCTCACAGTAAAACCTTTTAACCTCCACTTATAGCATTAACCATAATCAGGAGGGGCAGGAACACTTGTGTAGGTTTTGCACTGCATTCACTCTTTCCACAAGTGTGTTTACAATTGACATACACATAGAAATAATTAAAGGACAATCAAAGAGAGTTTATGGTTGTTTAACATGCCAGGGGGTGCTATGGTTCAAGCTTTGATGTATTTGTTTATATTTTTTGTTATATTCTTGGTTAGCCTTGTATGTTACAAGTACTCATGGACTACAGGTAGTAGATTGCAGGTGTTCAGCAACTTTTTCTGTGCTAAAGCCTTATTGTTCCAAACCTGTTCACTTTCTGCCTGTTACCACGTCTCAGACAAATGCTAGATTACTATGCCTTTGCCCAGGCTGTTCCCTCTACATAAATCACCCCTTCCCCCGGTCTTATGACACACTACAACTTCTCCTTCAGAGTGCAGTTCAAATGTTACCCCTTCTCTGTGGGTTTCTGAGACCTCTCTTTGGCACTCACCTGCCAGTGGCAGAATTAACTGTTTCAAGTCTGCCATCATAACTTTTTAAAGAAATTAGTAAAGCATTTATGAAAAGCAGGAGAGGGAACGGCTAAGTGCTTTAAGTTAGACAGAGCAGTGTTCAAAATATGGATCTAGCAGCTATGACATTGAGAAAGTTACTGTCCTTTTCTAAGCTTAGGTTTTCTCTCCTTTAAAATGAGAGTAGTAACAGCTCCTCCTCCATGAGATTGTGCTGAGGTTCAAGGGAGATGATGTAAGTCTAACACTGAGGACAGTTCTTGGCACCCAGCAGAAGATCAGTAAAGGTTACTACTACCCTTGGAACATTGCACTGTATTCCAGTTCTTGGCACCCAGCAGAAGATCAGTAAAGGTTACTACTACCCTTGGAACATTGCACTGTATTCCTCCTGGACAAGTCCGTCTCCCTCCTTATGTTCTGTGCTTCTTATGGGGAAAGGACTGCATTGCATTAAATTTTGTGTGCCAGGTGCTACCATTAATAGATACCAACTTAATTTTTCAAATTAAATTATATGGCGTAGACTAGAAGGGCACAGAACCTTGACATTGATCTCTTATTTCCTTATCACATCTCTAGCCTGTGTGAGTGTGTGAGTGTGTGTGTGTATATGGGGGGGGAGTATGATGCAGGAGTAGACTTTGTAATATCAAGAAGAGTGAAGTTTCTAGAGGGGAAAAAAGGGTCTACTGAATAAATATACTGTGTATGTCAATGTTTATTACATCTCATCCAATCACCTATGTACCTACCTACCAACACACGAACCATACACCTATCCAGCCACTTATTTATATTTACAGTTGGTCTTCTGTATCCGTGAGTTCTATATCCGTGAATCCACTCAATTGTGAATTGAATATATTTGAAAAAAAAAATTTTTTTTTTTTAAAGATGACCGGTAAGGGGATCTTAACCCTCGACTTGGTGTTGTCAGCACCACGCTCACCCAGTGAGCTAACCGGCCATCCCTATATGGGATCCGAACCCGTGGCCTTGGTGTTATCAGCATTGCACTCTCCCGAGTGAGCCACGAACTGGCTCTGAAAAAAAATTTCATGTGTACTGAACATGTACAGACTTTTTCTTCTTGTCACAACTCCCTAAACAATATAGTATGAAGACTATTTACATAGCATTTACATTGTATTAAGTATTATAAGTAATCTAGAGATGATTTACATTATATGGGAGGATGTGTGTAGGTAACAAGCAAATATTATGCCATTTTATATCAGAGACTTGAGCATTCCCAGATTTTGGTATCCTCGGGAGGTCCTGGAACCAATCCCCCACAGACACAGAGGGATGGGTGTATGTGTATACCTTCTAGGTGTTACAGTAATAGCAGACTTGCATTCTTACAGACTTTCTACTCTTCTCCAGTCGTGTTCTGTCTCATTGTCCCCTCATCTATATGTAGATGGGTAACCAACCTATCCAAATTTGTTCCAAAAAAAAAAAAAAGAAATTGAGAGCAGACATCCATGTTTATATTTTGTCCTGGGACAGTTAACAAAGATAAAAATACCAGCAGTACTTATTTGGTTAAAAAGATTAATTAATGGTTAAATTATAAAATGCATCTTTTATTTCTTCCCTCTGCCTACAAACCCTTTCCTCTTTATTCATAATGAGCTATCCCTGCCCAATTTGTCCATTGAGATGGTAATGCTAATTTATTTGAGCTAGTGAAAAGGCAGTGGTAAGCATTACTATCATGTTTCTATCAATGGTTAGAGACCCCTTGAGCCTACGAATCCTTATCCCCATATGGTAGAGTATCCCATACCATAAAGACATCAACATCCAGGATTTAGGATGGGTTGGGCTGTCTTGGCCAGAAAACTGAGCCTGGTGTTTATAGAGCTGGCATTCCTGGGGATACAACAGAGCAGATTTCTTATGCTTGATGAAGGCTGAGTGATCCACCGTCTGAAATATCACAGCAACAGTAAGTCTTTCTCCAGCTTGACCAAGGGGTAGCATTACAGATTTCAACCTGAATCAACACACTGCCCACTCACTGGGTGAGGTTTAGTAGGGTGCCATCTTCCACCTTTTGATCAGTTCTCCAAACATACCTTAAGACATTCTATCCACAATGAAGCCCATGCCTAGTCTGTGTAAATAACAGTGACTGACAGCTTTTAGGTAACTCTTCTGCACACTCCTGTGCTTACGGGCTCTCTACTTTTCTCTGGCATGTTCTATCTGGTTTTCCCCTCATCATTTTTGTAGCTGGCCAGTACAGGGTCCTGAACCCGTGACCTCAGTGTTAGAAGGTTGTGCTCTCACCAGTTGAGCTGACCAGCCAGCCCCTGTCCCCTTATCTAATGTGGATATAATGAAAACTCAATCAAACATGTTA
>NW_007771525.1:0-5277 GCF_000696425.1 Galeopterus variegatus | reverse complement strand
CCAGGCCCAGAGCTACCAGACCTTCTGATTCTATTAGTGAAGCCAGAAATCCACAGATGCGTTCTTGGATTTTAAATGTTGACATCAAATTCAAATTAAAATAACATTTCCTGAGCTCTATTCATGAGCCCTGAGGCCAAAGAGTTGCCTAAGATAAGACTCCAGATTGCAGGGGTCTCGGGCCAGAGTCACTACTGCCTCTCAGCAAACAAAAGCAGAGAATTAAAGGTAAAAGATGCAAAAGAAACAGGTGGGTCCCATTTCTGCATTTTAAAGCTTTTTTGTGAAATTGGACCTCTTTGGCAGTCTGCTGAAGCCTGCAGACCTCTTCTCAGAATGATATGTTTAAATGCATAAAATCAAATATCAAAGTTACCCAATTATATTTAAATACAGTTATCAAAATGTTATGATGTGCTAATACAGGTGCTTCTTTGTCAATGTATCAGTCAACATGGTCTGGTGCTTAGCAAATGACATTTCTAATTTTGAAGTAATGATGAGTAGAAATGATATTTCAAGATACCTGTAACAACTGTAATGTAACCTGAAAACACACAGTGTCTACTGGTGACAAAATCACAGTTACCGTCATGCTGCTCCAGGTTGTTGCTTACATTCAGAATGAAAGTAAAGAATTTATTTCACTTAGAGGATAGCAAAAATAAAGATGTAATCTTTTCCCATCCAGCTTTACAGATATCTTCCCTCTCCACCCCTAAAGTGGTCCATGAACCCCAGTTTAAGAACTTCTACATTAACTGAGATTTCTTTAAAGGGTGGATTGTTGAAGAGGAAGCTGTCTTGACCTCACCTTCTCATATTAGTAAATGGCACCTCCATCCCTCCAGCTGCTCCAGGAGTCCCCTCATTTCACCCTCTCCCTCTCCAAGCAGAGGATCATGTACTTTAAGGCCTGTAAGTTTCTGGTGCTCCTGCTGGGCTAGCTGCCCTTCCCATCCCTCCCTCCATTGCTCCCTGTCTACAGGCAAAGTTGCCATGCACTTCCTTCCAAGCCCTCACACAGAGGACCTGGGGTGGTCAGGAGTGGCAGCCGGCAGTCAGGCAGGGGCAGGTTGGAGTCCTAAATCTGCAACTTATTAGCTGAGAGATGGTGAACTGGCCATTTAACCTTTCAGCTGCAATTTCCCCCAATGTCCGTTTCCGATGCTTATAAGGATTCAATGAAGCAATGTTTTTAAATTCTTGCACACTTTAAACACTCAAAATATAGTAGCTGCTCCCACTGGGGTTCTTATTACACTAGTGTTTTTTCTGTTGCTTCTCACTACAGCACGTCAGCTCTTATTCATTCTTCAAGACAAAACCTAAACCCCTCTCTGTTCACTTTATTCACATCTCGGCTCCTCTGCAAGACTTCAGGGGGAACTTCCCTGGCCACTCTGGATAAACCACCACCACCCACCTCTCTGTTGCCTTACCACGCTTTATTTTTCTTCTTTGCATTGAGTGCCATCTGATATAGTATACATTCACTGGTTTATTCATGGTCTGTTCCACCCACACCCAAAAGCATCTATGCTCAGTGAAAACAAAGATTTTGTTTTGTTCACTGCTGTATTTACTGTGTCTAGAACGTACCAGATCCATAGTAGGCACTCTGTAAACACGTGTTGAATGAATGACTGAATTAATAAATGGAGAGCCTTTGCAAATATTTTCCTGAGAGCTCTTGGAAGGATTCTCTGAGATGACATAGCTACAGTACCCAGCGCCATGTCTGACATGTCAATGCTCATTTCTTACCCTCCTTCTTAACTTTTTTGAATCTCAGTTTACTCATCTGTAATATGGGAGTACTAAGAATATTACTACTACTACTAACAATAATAATAAAAATAGGCCTACTTACCACACGGAGCTATTGTAATGTCCACAGACAGAAAGCATTTTGTAAGCTCTAAATCATTATGTAGACATGCTTTACTGTTGCTATTATAAATAAGAACCTAGGCAGGTTCCTTCCCCCGCTCTGAGCTTCTATTTCCTCATCTATAAAATGGAGCTGGTTAGATCTGCTCTTCCTGCCTAGCTGAGTTATTGTGAGTAATGAATATGATAATCTGTGTTTAAATGCTTTGTAACTGTAATGTACCATGCAGCTGTAAAGAGTAATTATTTTAGAGAAGCATAGGAGCAGTGGAAATGCCATGGGGCTGGAATCCCAGACACCTGTGTTGAAGTCCCTGCACTGTCACTTCCTAGCCCAGGAAGAAACTCTGGGCCTTGGGTTTGCCATCTGCGAAATGTGGATAAGAATTGCACACAGCTCACAGTGCATGCTAGAGCTTCCATGCCTGTGCAGCCTGGATCCTCAGTAGATGACAGTTTGTTACCATTTGCCACTTGCCTATGTGCAGCTCTCTGGGGCCTTCTCCCCACCAGGCCCACAGAGGCTTCCATTTCCTCTTCAGCTGAATGGTGATGATTACATTAGCACCTTGGGATGCTGTGTGTTTTAATTAATATTTATAAGGAGCTTAGAGATCCTCCCTTGAAAAAGGTGGGTAATGTGCACAGATTCCACATGGGTCTTACTGTCCTGACCTGTGGGTGACTATGATCTCATGCTGACTTCTCCGAATGATTCCAGGGTCTAAATTTGGCATCATTTTTGGTGGTCAAGAAGATGCTATTTTTCTAGAAAAGCTGAGCTCTGCTTTCACATTAGATGAGTCTTATCACTTGGCTGTAAGTTGATCTGAGACACAAACAAGAGGCCTGGACTAAGGTCCCTCTAGCTCCATTGTAAAAGAAGTCCAGGACATAAGATATAAAGAAAGAAATGTCCCTCCAAATTTGTCCTAATTTGTGAGGCAGGCTGAGGCCTCCAAGATGGGCTGGTAGTCCAGGCCAGGGATGAGGGCTGGGAAAAGACAGCCAATTGCATGCAACCCAATTCAGAAAGTCTCTGAGCCCCTGCTTGTACCAAGTTCAGGAGGTATCAAGCAAGTAGTTTGTTACTGAGACTAGTAATAAATTCCCAAAGTCACTAAATAGATTCCATTATTCCTGGAATCACTACCTTTCCACACACTTACATTGCCCTAATAGTTTTTCACTGGGAGAGAGGATTGAGTTATTCACCATAGTACACAGCCCAGTTCATCTTTACCATGAGCCCAGGAGGGTCTGAGTCAGGACACCTTGGGGTCAGTGGTTCTCAACACCAGATGGGCATGGGAATCCCACAAGGAGGCAATTTTGTTCGTTTGCTTGTTTAATGCATCAGAATTTTTAAAATATATGAGCAAAATTAGTCTATAATCCATCCACCCAAATAACAGCTTTGGTTATTTCAATGTAAGTAATGATAATACATTCATGGAGCACAGAAATGCAGATATTGCAGCAAAGTATAAAGTGAAAATATGCCACTCTTCCCTGTATGCTAGAATCCATCTTGCTTACTGTAATTTATTCAAACTTTCCTATATAACTTTCCAGAAAATAGAGGTTTGATTCACTCTCCAGCATCTCTTTGCTCCTCATTGCTCAGGCTATCTGCTCTCATCTCCTTCCACCCTCCCCATCACTTGCATCTTTCCAGTTAGCTGACCTTCTTGCTATTTCTCCAACAAGTCAAGCCAGTGTTGCCACAGGGCCTTTGCACTTGCATTTCCAGCTGTCTGGATGCTCTTCCCACAGATATGACATTATTCTTTCTTGTAGGTCCCTGCTCCTTTCTTCTGTAGCACTTTTCACAGTGCATTATCATCTATCTGTTTATTTAATGGCTGCACCTTCCAGCAGAGAGCAAGCCCCATGAGGATAGTCATGCTGTAAGTACTTGCCAAACAAGTGATTCGATCAACACATGTGCAAAATGGAATTCTATTTGCAGCTAACATGGCCAGGCGCTATTCTGGTGGCTTCATATTGATTAGTTCACCTGACCCTCATATCAACCCTGTGAAGTAGGTTCTATTATTATTCCCATTTTTTAGGTGAGAAACTGAGGCACAGTGAGGCAAAGTAACTTGCCCAGGGTTGCCAGCTAGAAAATGGGAGAGCTGGGATTGGACCCAGGCTCGGTGTTTGCAGAGCCTGAACCACCCATCCACAATGTTCCCCAGACCACTCTTCTTCATGTGGCTCAACAACAAAACAACTCTGTGGGTCAGGCCAGTAACCAGGGGGTCAATCTCAATTCTTCTCCCTCCCTTTACCTGCCCTGTCCCTTCCCTACCTCAGATCATGGCACACATTCAACCACAGCCACAGCTGGACACCTGGGTTATCCCTGAGCCCTCCGTCCCCTCTCTCCCTTCCTGGCTCACCCACCAGCAGGTCATGTCCAGTTCTCCTTTAAATTACCCTTGAATCCACACCCTTCCTTCATCTGCACTGCTGCTTTCTTGATCTGGGCAATCCCACTGAGATCTCACACCAAGGCAACTGCAGCAGCCTCTGGAATGACCTCCCTGTTTCCATAGTCACCCCCTCCAAGCCATCCTCCACACAGAGGCCAGAAGGATCTTCCAGAAATAGAGTTTTATTATTTCATGCTCTATTGAGCATCCTTCCATGGCTTCCCTTTGCACTTAGAATAAAAGTGGAAAGGGTGTACATCAGAATTTAATGCTCAGGGTTGCCAAATACTTGTATTTGATGCCCATGAGCTTGGAGAGCCTTGCTAAAATCTCTCTGCGTCATTTGCCTATCTTTGCCCCACCCCCACCCCCAGTGTCAGATATTGTCTCCTACCACCACCACCCCCAGTGTCAGATATTGTCTCCTACCACCACCACCCCCATTCCATGTTGTCTAAAAACGAGGCCTTCTTTATGTGATTCAAACACATCACACTTTCTAGCCTCCACACACGTTTTCCTCTCTTCCTGACTTCTCTCCTCTCCAGACTTCACATGTGGCTCCTGCTTAGCTTCAAGGACTGGGAGTAAATGTCACCTCCTTAAAGGACCCTTCCAGGCAACCTGTCTAATGAGAGCCTCAATGCCCATACCCTTCACTGTTTTTTCTCTACTCCAGCTGCTTAGTGCAGGCTGCAGTTTTACTTTGTCAACCGGTGGGGTTTCTGTGTGTCTGTGCATGCGCACGTCAGTCCTGTGAGAACCTAGACCACACCGATGTTCCTGCCTGCCATTGTGCCTCCAGAGCCTAGAACCATGTCTGGTGCACAGTGGGCACTCAGTAAATATTTGTTGAAGGAAGAATAAATGAATGTCTGGTATTACAGCCTCTATAACTTTGCCTCCAAATGTCTGGTTAGAAGAGACCAAAAATAATACAGAA
>NW_007771524.1:3524-5277 GCF_000696425.1 Galeopterus variegatus | reverse complement strand
ATCAAACTTGGGGAAAAGCTGTATTTAGGGGAAGCCAGGGAATAGAAACCCAAACTGGGATGAACTTAGCCCATGGACCACATAGAGAAAATACAGAAAAAACAGAAGGTTAGCGTCAGATTTAGTTGAATAAATTTGGAGGTTCTGAATAGAGGATGCTTATATAAGATTTAAACTTTTTCCATAATGTGTGTTTCTTATATTGCAGATAGTTTTCCTTATTAAAATCACAAATATGTAGAATGATCAGCTTGTGGTGACCTGAGTTTTTAACTAGAGAGATTGTGTGAAGGAAGGATTTTTTCAAGCCAAAGACCAGCCTCTCCATGGGAGATGACACTCTCTATGACCCAGTGAGACCTGCGATGAGGCTGTGATTTGGGCAAGGAAGACAGTGGCAGGGCAGGGCTGTGCTCTGGGTGTGTGAAGGACATGGGGCCTTTCTTCAGGATCAGTGATATGAGGAGCCTCAGGGGAGCGTGTCATGTGGAGCTATCTGTAAGCTGCCTCAGGGATGTATTTAAGCATCTGTCACCTGAATCAATGATGGAAATGTCATCCTCAGTTCTTGTTCTCAGTTGTATCACACAGTGGATGGAAATAGCCACCATAAATCTCATCCTGAAAATTTCTCATTTGTAAAAATATTGCTATACTATGAATGTAAAGCACCAGGAGATGGAGGATCTATCTCAACCAGTCCATCCTAGGTGGGTCAACCTTCTGGAACTGTGTCTTTAGTCTGAGTGAGCAGAATCAGAACAAAGACTCATGTTTATACCTTAGCCTAATCAGTAAAATATCCCATGTATCTCTTTGCAAAAGACCCCAGGTTGCAGGCACCAGTATACGAATTTCAGCCAAAGTTTCCTACGGGAGAGAGCCTCAGTTTGCCCACAGCCTGGTTATACTTAGATGCCTGGGGAAGGTCCAACCATGGGCTCATGACGGGCAGAGCCCAGGATTTGGCGATGAACACATGGGGCTCAGTCAGACCTCTGAGGTTCCAACCATGATTTATGGGAATTAATATAGAAAGAGAAAAAAAGTCATAGTGTTGTGATTTTTAATTTGGTGTTGAGAGATATGTCTTCTGCCAACTTTTTGTCCTGAATGTAGCTACTGGTATACAGCTAACTGAAGCCACTGCTTTTACCTATCCTTTTACTCATTGACAGACTGTGTCTACAATTCTTGAGAAGCTGGGAAGCTAGACCACACCAATTCTACATCTGAAGCCTGAAGGTTACTGTAGAAATGAGCAAATGTGAGTCTGATCTGCACAATTTCAAAGCAATGGCCACAGGCCTGTAGAAAACCCGAAGGATTTGAATTTTCACCAATAATTTCCTCAATAAGAGACACATGGATCTGTGTTCTCTGGATGCCCATCAATGAGTCGACCACACTCTAAGGACTTAGTCAACATTCCTGTCTTTTATTAGACTGAACCTGTTGCCTACAATTCTTTTTCACATGCATTTTCTTTCTTTCTTTCTTTCTTTCTTTCTTTCTTCCTTCCTTCCTTCCTTCCTTCCTTCCTTCCTTCCTTCCTTCCTTCCTTCCTTCCTTCCTTCCTTCTTTCTTTCTTTCTTTCTTTCTTTCTTTTCTTTCTTTCTTTTTTTTTTTGCAAGTCCTTTTCCCTGACTTACACTCTGCTTGGGACATTGTATAAGAAGAAACTGGTTTTTAAATGAGAGGTCTTTTTAAACAGTATTTTTGCATATTTTCTTTTTTTTTTTCCAAATTTTCC
>NW_007771524.1:0-2524 GCF_000696425.1 Galeopterus variegatus | reverse complement strand
CCAACAGAGTGGGAGAAAATATTTTCAAAATATACATCTGACAAAACATTAATATCCAGAATATACAAGGAACTGAAACAACTTCACAACAAAAAAACAAGTAACCCAATTAAAAAATGGGCAAACGAGCTAAATAGGCATTTCTCAAAGGAAGGTATACGNTCATTGACAGACTGTGTCTACAATTCTTGAGAAGCTGGGAAGCTAGACCACACCAATTCTACATCTGAAGCCTGAAGGTTACTGTAGAAATGAGCAAATGTGAGTCTGATCTGCACAATTTCAAAGCAATGGCCACAGGCCTGTAGAAAACCCAAAGGATTTGAATCTTCACCAATAATTTCCTCAATAAGAGACACATTGATCTGTATTCTCCGGATGCCCATCAATGAGTAGACCACACTCTAAGGACTTAGTCAACATTCCTGTCTTTTATTAGACTGAACCTGTTGCCTACAATTCTTTTTCACATGCATTTTCTTTCTTTCTTTCTTTCTTTTTTTTTTTTTTTTTTTTTTTTTTTTTTTTTTTTTTTTTTTGGCAAGTTCTTTTCCCTGACTTACACTCTGCTTGGGACATTGTATAAGAAGAAACTGGTTTTTAAATGAGAGGTCTTTTTAAACAGTATTTTTGCATATTTTCTGTTTTACATTATATTAAAAAAGAAAAAAAAACCATAAAATACTGTCAACAAAACCAGAGAGAAATGTACTTAATTTTATTAAAAGAAAATTTTAACAAAGCTCAATGAATAGTAGTTGATATCATACTCATAAATCGGAACAATTGATATTCTAAATATGATAACACTCCCCAAATTGGTTCAATACATTTACAGTCAAATCCAGGTGAAATGTTATTGAAATATGTGTATATTAATTGGTATATTATTTTAATTTACCAATATACAATGTAGTTGATTTTCATTTTTTAACATTAACTCTTTTTTCTGTTCTTTTTTTAAAAGTTTAATTTTATTTTGTCAATATACAATGTGATTGATTATTGTGGCCCAGTACCGAAACCTCCCTCCCTCCTACCCCTCGCCCCACTCTCCCACCAACTTCATATCTGTTTGCTTGTCATATCAACTTCAAAGAATTGCAATTGCTGTGTCTTCTTCCTTCTCTCCCCCAGTTTGTGTATTTATTTATTTATTTATTTTTAGCTTCAGGAAGTAGGACTGGGCACAGACTTCATGAATATAACCCCAAAAGCATGGGCAACCAAAGGAAAAATAAATAAATGGGATTATATCAAACCAAAAAGATTCTGCACAGCAAAAGAAACAATCAACAGAGTGAAAAGACAACCAACAGAGTGGGAGAAAATATTTTCAAAATATACATCTGACAAAACATTAATATCCAGAATATACAAGGAACTGAAACAACTTCACAACAAAAAAACAAGTAACCCAATTAAAAAATGGGCAAACGAGCTAAATAGGCATTTCTCAAAGGAAGGTATACGAATGGCCAACAGACACATGAAAAAATGCTCAACATCACTCAGCATTCGGGAAATGCAAATCAAAACCACACTGAGATACCAACTCACCCCAGTTAGGATGGCTAAAATCCAAAAGACTGTGAATGATAAATGCTGGCGTGGTTGTGGAGAAAAAGGGACTCTCATACATTGTCGGTGGGACTGCAAAATGGTGCAGCCTCCATGTAGTTGATTTTCAAATCACTTTACCAATTACTCTTTCCCTATCCCTCCTCCCACCCATCATCATCATATCTGTCCACTTGTCTTAACAAGTTCAAAGAACTGTTATGATTGTTGTGCCTCTTCCCCACCCCCCCATTTGTTTATTTATTTGTTTATTTATTTTCAGCTCCCACAAATAAGGGAGAATATGTGGTATTTCTCTTTCTGTGACTGACATTTCTCTTAATAAAACTTTTTCTGAGTCTGTCCATGTAGCTGCAAACATTAGTATTTCATTCTTTTTTATAGCAGAGCCGTATTCCATTGTGTAGGTATACCACAGTTTACTTGTCCACTCATCTGATGGTGGACATTTGGGCTGCTACCAACTCCTGGCTATTGTAAATAGTGCTGCAATAAACATTGGAGAACATGTATACCTTCGGCATGAGGATTTCCATTCCTCTGGGTATATTCCCAGCAGTGGAGTAGCTGGGTCATATGGTAGATCTACCTGCAACGGGTTGAAGAAACTCCAAACCATTTTCCATAGAGGCTGCACTATTTTGCAGTCCCACCAACAGTGTAGGAGGATTCGTTTTCTCTGCAACCTCCCCAGCATTTATAAATCTCAGTCTTTTGGATATTAGCCATACTAACTGGAGTGAGATGGTATCTCAAAGTGGTTTTGATTTGCATTTCCCAAATGCTGAGTGATGTTGAACATTTTTTCATGTGTCTTTTGGCCATTTGCATGCCTTCCTTTGAGAAATGCCTATTCAGCTCCTTTGCCCATTTTTCAAATCGGTTATTTTGTTTTATGCTGTAAAGTTGTTTAAGTTCCTTGTATATTCTGGATATTAATGTT
>NW_007771523.1:3445-5279 GCF_000696425.1 Galeopterus variegatus | reverse complement strand
AAAGTCAAAGCCTCAACTGGATAATCCCTTTCTTCCTTTTCTCTATTCCCTTTTCCCTCTCTGGACTGAAGACATGATGCTTGGTGGTACAGCAGCCACTTTGCAACCAGAATGTGAGAAGTTAGAACACGAGGATGACACAGCAGGGAGATGGAGCTGCACTGGTCCTGGACGGCCCGCCTCTGGCTGTCTCATGTGAAACAGAACCTGCACTTGTTTAAGCTGCTGTAGTTGGGCATTCTGTGATGTGCAGCCAAAGGGCTCTGACTCCCACCCTCATGAAGTGACTGAGGCTCCCACTTTGGGGGATCCCTGCCCCCATCCTGAAAGGAGGAACTGAATTGCTCAAAGAACTTAGGGGCTCTCAAAGTCATGAATCCCAGCTTGGCCTCTTCCCTAAGAGGATGACCTTCGGTGAGTTAACCTTGTTGGGTTCGGTTTCCTTGTTTGCACAATGGAGGCAGTAACAGCACTCACCTTATAGGATTGTTGGGAAGGAATTGAGATAATAAATGGAAATCAGTGGATGTTAAGTAAGTGTTCAATAAAAGTCCCTCTCTGGGAGTTACATGGAACCACCCTTCAACCCAGACTGTCGAGTTGCATGTGTGCTCAATGTGCATGTCACCCGTCTTGTCAGGAGAGGATTTGCATTATGGAACCCTCAGTTTTAAATTAAGTGTCAAATATAATTTGGCAAAACTAAGAATTAATTATGTGGCTGCCTTTAGAAAAGCCAGGGAGCTCAGCTCTGAGTGTGAAATTGGTGTCGCCCACAGGGGAGGAAACCTCCCCCACCCACCAGGGAATTGGATGGAAGGAGACAGGGATGGTGCTTTGCAGGTTCAGTGCCTTTCCTGCCCTGGACCCTCAGAAGCAGGGCTCCTTGAGGAGTGATCAAGGGGTGGGGGTGAGACGGAGGAGAAAATGTTTCCAGGAGCTGTCTTTTTGCCAGGGCCAGCCCCACCTTGGCTGGCTTTGCCCTCCATGGCCTGTGCACATCTGTCAGGTGCAGACACACATGTGGCTGGTGTCAGTCCTTCTCCTTCAAGGGGCGGGAAACATTTCCTGCAAGGGTGGTGGGGGAAGAGGGAGACATGCCGGTTAGAAGGGAGGCCATTCGTCTCGGTGACAAACCAAGGACAAAAGCTCAGCCTGGATTGTCCCAGGAGGGGCCTGCCTCTTTCTGAGGATGTGGAGAGCCTCATCCCCTGGCTTGGGGGTGCAGGGCATGTTTGGAGGGGGGCGATAATGTGCAAGGAGTGAGCAGATGGATGCGGGTGTCCGGAACCCAGCCCGTCACCTGCCCCCACTCCCACCTCAGGCCTCCCGCTGTCCTCTCCTTGGAGTCTGGGTTTAATTTTCTGGTCAGTGTGAAGAGGAGGAGGAAGGGGATGAGGAGGAGAAGAAAGGAGGTAGTTGAAGTTCTAATGCAGTCGGCTGGGATCTGTCACTCAGCGTTCAGACCGCTGACGACTCAGGGCGGCTTCAGCTGTAAGCAGCCCATGATTTATGGACACCGAGTGAACTCCTGCGGCAGAAACCAGGCTTGAGATCAGAGCAGCAATAGGGCCCTTTTTTTGGCAGGAGACAGGGCCTGCATTTTTCTCATTCATGCCAAACTGCTTTGCACGGCAATTAGCTCTGTCCTCATTTAGTCTCCAGTCCCAAAGGGTAATGAAAGTCATATATCATCTTCAAGACTGCTAATTATTGAGCTCGCTTACAGGTAGGCTTTGTAACTGTGAGAAGGGCCTGTCGACCCAATATTTATTACTCTTCCAATAAGTAAGCAAAGCTGGGGGGAGATGGGGCGGGGAGAGAGGGAGGGAGG
>NW_007771523.1:1818-2158 GCF_000696425.1 Galeopterus variegatus | reverse complement strand
TGGTGGGGGTGGGCCAGGACTTGGGGCTGGGATGAGCTATGTCTGTTGCTTCAAAGTGTGGAGTGTAGGGCTAATACTGAAAAGGTTTTTGTCTGGGTCCTTTGCCTTCAATTTGGTCATCTTGCCACCAAGTGGACGTAGTGCCTGGATTATAGTCTGCACCAGATTTCCATGGTGTGGTTACATAAGGGGAAGGTCAGTTGTTAGTTCAACTCAAATGGACTTTAAAAATATACTTACTATTAGTCAGGGTTACTGACAGTTATTTTTAAACAGAGGATGCAATTAAAGCAAGTGCTAAAGAAATACAAATATTTAAATACTTTTAGATGCCTTACTC
>NW_007771523.1:0-317 GCF_000696425.1 Galeopterus variegatus | reverse complement strand
GTGCCTCGGTTTCCTCCTCTGTGGAATGAGGGTCATGGGTAGTGTTGTTCACAGGGATGCCATGAAGACTGAGTGAGATAATGCACATCAGGTCTGGTCCCCGGCCTGGCACATAGGAAGTGCCCAATACCTGGTCATTGTTGCTGATATTTCTTTGCCATATTGTCTCTTTCTTTGGAGGTGTGAGTAGTGTCCCACACACCCCTCCCCGCTGCCAATGCCCCTGTATAGGGGGCCAGGGCTGAGACGGAGGGGCTGCCCTCACCTCTCCAGAGCTGGCCTCTGCTGAAACCTCACAGCCTCATGGTTGTGGGTGA
>NW_007771522.1:2897-5279 GCF_000696425.1 Galeopterus variegatus | reverse complement strand
AAAAAGAATTTACAATGAACTTAGTGAGTTATTTACTGCTGAACTTTTCCTTCACTCTCACATTTATTATATTTTCTCCCTCTGTGCATTTACATTTCTGAGAAGCCTCCAGAAATGGAAGCAAGTAGGGAATTGGTATACTTACTCTGCAGCCAAAGAGACTCGTCATTTTTTAAAAGCTCATAATACCAATGTGATAGTTGAATCAAACTTGGCTAGACATTGTGTCAGTCTAGCTTGATTTTTCACACTGTGATTGATCCATTTCCATTTGCTCCTACAGCTGGATGGAGTTTATATTTCAAAGCATCTAAAAACATAGGCCACAAATTTTCTAGTTTTAAATGGGGTGGGAAAAACCTTTGATGTTTTTGAGATGAAAATTACCCATCAAAGTAGTGGAGTTAAGAATGTGTGCCAGAAAAAAATTATATCCTAGTAAAAAAAATTATATCCTCATTTTTAGAAAAAAGACAAAACCAAAGGCCCTGTAATTCAATAAATGCATTTTATTAATTTTGAACTTCCATAGTAATTTTATCCCAATCTCTCATGGGCCCTTGAAAATGTTAATACAATCAAACCAAAATTATCAGTAGGTTTATCATCCAAGACATGACTTATTCAAAACAAATAAAGAAACCCCAAATTGCTTCCACATGCAATATTTCTACCCTATTCCACCCTCCCCCAAAACTCCCACACAGTATCTATTGGTTAGTCTTAACGGATTGTAACAAAGCTTAATGCAGTAAAATCCTATTATGTCCTTCACAGATTTGAAGGACAAATGAAATACATAATTCATTTCTTTCCCATGCACACATAGTTGGGTTCCAATGCAATTAGCCTAAGCTGTAAATGAACAGAAAAGGTAAGTAATATATTCCTCAAATAGAGTATCTAAAGCAGGGTTTCTCAACCTTGGCACTACTGTATTGACATTTGGGGCCAGAAAACACTATGTTGTTGGGAGTCGTCCTGTGCATTGTAGGATGTTTAGCAGCTTCCTTGGCTTCTACCCACTCAGATGCCAGTAGCACTCCTCCCCCAGTTGTGACAACCAAAAATGCATCCATACATTGTCTGAGGAGCAAAATCACCCTCTGTTCAGAATCGCAGATCTAAAGTAATTCAAATCTGGGGTCCTTCATTAAGATCATGAACCCTACTGCTCCTCTTCCTTTGCCTACATGAATAATCATAAGTGCATTCTCTTGTAAAGTAGTTTAAATGTTGAAGTACATTTATGCAAAATGGGTTCTTAGACTTATGCAAAGCCCAATTCCACAACCAACAGCAATTTCACAGGGAAAACACCTTCTAGACTGATGAACAAATTGCTTTGCCCACAAATTGTTCAGCAGGTCTTTCCTTTTCTCAGTAAGCCCACCTTTTCCATCATGATGATGGAGTAAGCCTTTCTCCCTGTCATGCCCTTTGAGAACCTTGGGTACTCCTTGCAAATCTCACCTGGCATTATTTCTTGGGCCAACACTGCCTTGTTTGCCTTATTTTGTGGGCTGCCCAGTTCCTCTCAATTGCGCAATACAGTAGTCCCCCTTATCCTCAGGGGATACATTCCCGGACCTCCAGTGGACGCCTGAAATTGCAGATAGTACTGAACCTGATCGCCGTCAATTGAACCATGTCTGTTCATGGCTTCCACCCACGAATTTAATGCCTCTTCCATCTTAACTAAACACTTATCACACACTGTGGAAGTAATTTTTGCAGTTTGAGGTATCACAGCAAAACTAGCGCAAATGTCTTTTTCTTTCTTCACAATTCCACAGATCGAAGATTCACTCTTACCATAGATCCCTGCAACCTCAGCATACTATTTATTTTCTTTCCTTAAGTCAAGAAGTCTCACCTTTTCACTTTAAGGAAGCACTTTATGGCTTCTCAATGGTATACCTGAATTGCCAGCACCACTATGCTTGCACTTTGGGACCATTATTAAGTAAAATAAGGATTACTTGAACACAAGCACTGCCATACAGCGGTTGACAGTCAATCTGATAACCAACCTGGCTGCTAAGTGCCTCACGGGTGGGGAGCACCTACAGTGCTGTTACACTGGACAAAGGAAGGATTCACACCCAGGGCCAGATTGAGCATCGCACAAGATTTCATCATGCTGCTCAGAACAGTATGCAATCTAAAACTTATTAATTTTTTATTTCTAGAATTTTCCACTTAATACAAGGGTACCTCATAAAGTTCATGGAAAGATTCATACTATCTTTCAATTCTATTTTTCCACAAACTTTTTGAAGTATCATGAAATTTCAAATAGATGTCTTTAAATACTGTAGTCTCAGATCTCCCTGAGCCTTTTTTAACCTTTTTAGCTATTCCTTTCTTTTTTTTTTTTTT
>NW_007771522.1:0-2085 GCF_000696425.1 Galeopterus variegatus | reverse complement strand
TATCCAGCTCCAAAACCACATATTGCCTTTACTATGGAAACTAAAATTGCCTCTTTGCCCTGTACAAAAACATAATCCGTACAAACCTTATGACACTGGTGCTGAATCTTGTGTACACTCCTCCTTTGCCAGCTAGCACAATGTTAAGTTTTGCCAGTGGAGGAAGCTAAAGGGACCCTGCAGGAAGAAAAGGCCTCTCTTACTGGTCCCAGCGTGCCTTCGTTCCTTCTTGATCCTGCAGCACTCAGCTAGCATGCAGGACAATCAGCAGAGCTAACCTCCAACAGGTTTCAGGGGCACCTTTCCAGGGAGTTCCATGCCCCAAAGGACTTCCCACCAAGTCTATCAGCATCCTGCATAGGTGCCTTTCTGTGAGTTCTGTAGACACTCCAGCCAGATTCCCAGAGAGTACCCTGCTCCCCCAGATGGGTGGCTTCCTGATGAGTCCCACCTGTGACCCGTCATCTTCCCAGAAAAATCAATAGCAGCCCTCTGCACAGGAAAATTGACAGTAAGTCTCTTCGGCACCCCACCAGACTTTTTCCTGCTTTCCAACCTTGCCCTGCAGCACCTCAACAAACTCCTTTGCCATCCTGTGGGTTATGGCCAGGCCCTACCTGAAGAGGTCTGAATATCAGCCTTAGGTGAGGGGAAGGGAAGTCTTCCAAATGTGTTCCTTCCTTGGGTACTCTACTTCAGCCCAAGGGATAGTTGCTGTTCCATGTATCTTCTGTTGCTAGGCTGGCCAATTCACTCACTTTGGAGAGTGTGGTGCTGGTACCACCAAGGTCACAAGTTCGGATCCCAGTACTAGCCAGCTGCCAAAAATATACGTATGCATCCACTATTGCTATATTTTTGAAGTTCTCTTAACCCCTTAGTAGTCAATTGCCAGTTTCTCCAATCTCCTGTTACTAGTTAATAATTCCTTATATTAAAACCTTTCTGCCTAGTTACTGTGTGATCTCTGGGTACTAACTGTACCCTGACCAACACAAACTCTTTTTCTTTTCTAAACACATCTCTTATCTTTGCTAATCTCTGCTTAGCTTTAACCTCTCTCGTGGCAACAGGCTTTTACCCCATGGCAGGAAAAAAAAAAAAAAAACAGGTGCCAAAAATTTTAGTATCACCTCCTCACAGTTCAAACCCAAGGAGAAGGAAAAAATCCCATTAGCTCTAGCTAAAAGAATCCTGGGTACTCAAGGTCAAGAGTTTGGGTCCCTGTACCAGCTATCCTCTAAAAAAAAAAAAAGAATCAGGGGAAGGACTCTGATTGCTCCAACTTAGGGCACAGAGGAACTGGATACTAGATAGTCTCAGCCTATGTCACATGCCCATCCCATGATCAGGATATTCTGGGCATGTTACAAGAATAAATGGAGGGCAAGCTTGTTCATTAGATATCCTAAGGACATTCACAATGAAATGACTACAAAAGCTACATGATACATAATGACCACCAAGATAAATGTGTTGCTGAGGTGACAAGAAAGTAAGAAATCTACAGAAGCCAAAAACAAAGTGTTGGGAAAGGTGATCTTAAGCCCCACTCATCCACATAAGAATGAGTCTTGGGCCTAGAACACTTCCTTACCAAGAGATAAAAAGCCCACATAGGGGCCAGCCCGGTGGCGCACTGGATAGTGTGCCGCTTGGGAAGCGTGGCAGCGCTCCCTCCCGAGGGTTCGGATCCCACATACAGACCGGTTCCTGCTCACTGGCTGNTATCTAGTCAGCAAATTATTAAGGACCTTGACTCCTTGCACGGGGCTGAGGAGACAAGGAGCTAAAATGCCACAGGGAAGGAGTAAAGGAATCAGGGAAGTGATCAAGCTGGTGAGACAGAAGAACTGAGGCTCTCAGAAATATGCTACCCACCTAGTCTTACCTGGAGGCCAGGAGCCCAGAGGCTGGGCCTCTGTGTCTCTACATACACTGTTCTCACTATTGCCTTTTTGTGGCTTTTCTTCCTCTCATTTTCTCATCATGGCTCCCATTCATGATCACTTTAACCAGGTCTCACTTGATATAAATATGGATAGGACAATAGTGATCATAGCTCATGTGATGGTGTCTACACTC
>NW_007771521.1:0-5280 GCF_000696425.1 Galeopterus variegatus | reverse complement strand
TCACCTTCCTCAGCATTTCAGGGTGCCACCCAAGAGACCTGATTCTGTGGTGTCTCACTCTGGACACTGAGGAAATTAGTATGGCTAGATATCCTGGAAGTATCTAAGAAGAAAGAAAAAGAGCAGGGGTTCTCAACAACTAGCACACAGATCTCAATAACCAGTCTGTTGCCCCTAACAGCAGAAATGTCCTGCTGCAGACACGAGTAGCAGGTCTGCTTGCAAACCTCAGCAATTGGCTTACTTATGGAACCTGCTAACTTGCCTGGCCAGAATCTGTCCCAGTTCACTGGTGAAGAACTTTCCCTAGAGAAGTCAGTCCATAAAGACTGAAAGAGGTGACTGCTTCTTTGAATGCACAGACCCCAATGCAAGGTTACAGGAAACATAAAGAATAAGGGAAACATGATACAGCCAAATGAGCAAAATAAAATTTCAATACATGACCTAAAGATAATGAGATTTACGAACTGCATGACAAACAGTTCAAAATAATTTTCTTAAAGAATCTGAGCTATTCAGATAGAAAGAGCTACACAGATAAAAACTAAAAGAAATCAGGAAAACAATAAATTAACAAAATCTGAAGGTCAACAAAGTAGAAAAAAAATCAGAAATTCTTGAGCTGAAGAGTACAATAGCTGAATTGAAAAATTCAACAGAGAGCTTCGACAGCAGGTTCAATAAATCGGAAAAAAGAATTACAGATGTCAAAGATAGGTCACTTGAAATTATTCAATAAAAGAAATAAAATAATAATAATAATAATAAAGAATAAAAAAGATTGAAAAAATTCTATAGGACTTGTGAAAAACCACAAAGTGAACCAACATAGACATTATTGAAGTTGCAAAGGAGAAAAGAAAGAGAAATGAGAAGAAAGTTTATTTGAAGAAATAATGGTGGAAAACTTTCAAAATCTGGGGTGGGATCATGCACCATTGAAGGATTGTACACCATGACCCAGTGGGATTTATGTCTACAATGCAAGGATATTTCAACACATACAAATCAAACTGGAAAAACTCAGACAAAGAGAGAATATTAAAAACAGCAAGAGAAAAGCATCTAGTCACCTATAAGTGAGTTTTCATGAGAGTAACAGAAGACTTCTCAACAGAAACTCTACAGGCCAGAAGAAAATGGGATGATATATTCAAAATACTGAGAGAAAAATACTGCCAGTCAAGAACACTATAACCAACAATGTTATGCATCAGAAATGAAGGAGAAATGATGTATATCTCAGAAAAATAAAAACTATGAGACTTCACTGCCACGTGACCAGTCCTACAAGAAATCCTGAAGGGAGTCTTGCAACTGCAATCCAAATATGATAATCCCTACCATGAAAACATAGAAAGAAAAAAGCCCTCTGGTAAACAAAACTGCAAACAAGAAAGAGAAAGAAACTGTATCTTACCACTTCCAGAAACAACAACAACAAGAACAAAAAACCACTGAAAACAATCAATAAAAGTGAAATGAAGACATAAAAGATTTTTAAAACATCCAGAAGAAAATTGATAAAATACCAGAAGTAAAACAATACTTTTCAGTAACAACCCTAAATATAAATGTATTAAATTCCCTACTGAAAAGACACAGACTGGCTAATTGGATTAAAAAGCTAGACCCAACCATATGCTGTCTATAAGAAACTCACCTCTCCTGTAAAGACACACACAGACTAAGAGTGAATGGATGGAAAAAGATATACCAAATGAATGGAAATCAAAAACAAGCAAGAATAGCTATTCTTATATCAGGTAAAATAGACAAAGAAGGCCACTATGTAATTATAAAGGGATTTATCTAGCAATAGGACATAACAATTATAAATACATATGCACCCAAATTTGGAGTAGCCAGATATATAAAGCAAATACTACTGGACCTAAGGAAAGAGATAGACCCAAATAGTTGGGGACCTGTGCATCCCTCTCTCAATATTGGACAGATCATCTAAGTAACAATCCAACAGAGGGACACAGGATTTCAAACACACTATAGGCTAATTGGACTTGACAGATATCTACAGAACTTTTCATCTACAACCAAAGAATATATATTTTTTTCATCTGCACATGGAACATCCTCCAGGATAGTCCACATGTTAGGTTACAAATCAAGCCTTGACACATTTTTTTTTTTTTGTCTTTTTCCGTGTCCGGCAACGGATCACAACCCTCAGTGTCGCCCCCGTACCGGACCGGGACTGGCAACGGGATCGCAACCCTCGGCGTTGCTCCCGCGCCTCGCTCAGCCAGCGAGCGGGAACCGGTCTGCATGTGGGATCCGAACACTTGGCGGGAGCGCTGCCACGCTTCCCAAGAGGCGCACTATCGCAGTGCGCCACTGGGCCGGCCCGCCTTGACACATTTTTCAAAAACTGAAATCATTTCAATATCTTCTCAGACCACATTAAAACTGGCAATCAATAGTAAGCAAAATTCTGGAAAATACACACACACATTTAAATTAAACAACATGGACCTGAAAAGCTATAGGGCCAAGAAAAAATTAAACCGTGATTCAAAACATTTCTCAAAACTAACGAATATAAAGACACATCATACCAAAACCTGTGGGATGCTACTAAAGCTCTATCAAGAGGGAAGTTTATTGCATTAAACATGTGCATAAAAATAATAATAATATGTCAAATAAACAACCTAATATTATAACTCAAAGAACTAGAAAAGCAAGAACAATCCAATCCCCAAATTGATAGACGTCAACAAATAATTAAGATCAGAGCAGAACTAAATAAAATACAGACCCAAAAGACAATACCAAAGATCAATGAAACAAAGAGTTGGTATTTTGAGAAAATGAACAAAATTGATAAACCATTAGCCAGACTAACTGAAAAAGGAAGAGAGAACATCCAGAAAAAAAATCAGAAATGAAAAAAGAGACATTACAACTGATACCACAGAAATACAAAGAATCAGTAGAAACTATTGTAAACAACTACAAGCCAACAAATTTGAAAACCTAGAGGAAATTGATAAATTTCTAGACACATACAAACTACCAAGACTGAACCAGAAAGACATAGAAAACCTGAACAGACCAATAACAAGCAATTAGATTGAAACAATAATCAGAAGTCTCCCAACAAAGAAAAGCCCATGACCAGATGGCTTTACTACTAAATTCTACAAAATTTATAAAGTGAAATTAATACCAATACTCTTCAAACTATTCCAAAAAATTGAAACACAGGCCATTCTACCAAACTCATTCTATGAGGCCAGCTTCATCATGATATCAAAACCAAAGATACAATAAAAAAAAAAAAAAAGAAACTACAGGTCAATATCTGGTGAACATAGATGCAGAAATCCTCAGTAAAACACTAGCATATAGAATACAGCAGCACATATAGAATACAGCAGCATATCAAAGAAACTATACACCACAATCAAGTGGGACTCATCCCGGGATGCAAGGATCATTGAACATATGCAAGTCAATAAATGTGATACACCTGTAGTGGATTGAATTATGTCCCCACCCCCCAACTTCATTGAAGCTTGAATTGTATCCCCCATGTTTTATATATTAGAAACTTAGTCCCGCTGTGACTGTTAAGAGGGTGGGAAATCCTATTATGGTAATTGAAAGGTGGAGCCTTGAAGAGATGATTGGATTGTAGGGCCTTGCTGTAGTGAATTGATTAAAAATGGTGGTCAGGGGCATGGTTCTGAGGACTACAAAAGAAGAGGAGAGTCTGTCTTTCTCTCTCTGCTTCCACTGTCTTGCAATGTGAGACCCCTGGGACACTGTTGCCACCATCAGATGGACTTTGGACTTCCAAGCCTCAGAAACTGTAAGAAATAAATGTTGTTCTTCTTTATAATTACCCAGTTCCATGTATTTTGTTATGAACAACAAAAACAGACTAATACAGCACCACATCTATGAAATCAACAACAAAAACCGTATAATTTTCTCCACAGATGCAGAAAAAGCATTTGACAAAATTCAACATCCCTTCATGATAAAGACTCTTAGCAAATTAGGTATACAAGGAAAATATCTCAACACAATAAAAACCGTATATAACAAAACCATTGCCAATATCATCCTGAATGGGGCGTGCAGAAGACAAGGATTCCTACTCTCAACACCACTATTTAACATAGTGTTGGAAGTACTAGCCGGAGCCATCAGGCAAAAGAAAAAATAAAGCACATACGGATTGGAAAAGACAAAGTTAAATTGTTCCTGTTTGCAAACGACATGATCCTGTATATAGGAAAGCCTAAAGACTCCAAAAAAAAAAAAAAAAAAAAAAAAAAAAAAAAAAAAAAAAAAACCTCTTAGAGTTGATAAATGATTTTAGTAAAAGTGCAATATACAAAATCAACATGCAATAATCATTGAAGTTTTTATACTACAAAAACAAAGGGCAGTACAACAAATCAAGAAAGCTAGCCTATTTAAAATAGTTGCCAAAAAAAAAAAAAAATACTTACGAATAAATTTAACAGAAGAGGTGAAGGATCTCCACAGTGAGAACTGCAAACCGCTATTGAAAGAAATTAAAGAGAAAATAAAAAGATAGAAAGATATTCCATGCTCTTGGGTGGAAGAAAAAAAATTGTGAAAATATCTGTGCTACACAAAGCAATCTACAGATTCGCTGCAATCAAAATATCAATGATATTCTCCACAGAAACACAAAAAACAGTTCTGACATTCATATGGAACAGGAAAAGAACCTGAATAACAAGGAAATCTTGAGCAATAAATAAATAAATAAATAAATAAATAAATAAATAAATAAATAAATAAAGCCAGAGGCATAACACTACCTGACTTCAAATTATACTACACAGCTGTAGTAACCAAAATAGCATGATACTGGCGTAAAAGCAGACCCATGGACCAATGGAACTGAATAGAGAACGCAGAAATCAACCCACATACTTACAGCCAACTGATACTCAACAAAGGGAGCAATAACATATNCATGATAAAGACTCTTAGCAAATTAGGTATACAAGGAAAATATCTCAACACAATAAAAACCATATATAACAAAACCATTGCCAATATCATCCTGAATGGAGCGTGCAGAAGACAAGGATTCCCACTCTCAACACCACTATTTAACATAGTGTTGGAAGTACTAGCCGGAGCCATCAGGCAAGAGAAAAAATAAAGCAAATACGGATTGGAAAAGACAAAGTTAAATTGTTCCTTTGTGCAAACGACATGATCCTGTATATAGGAAAGCCTAAAGACTCCAAAAAAAAAAAAAAAAAA
>NW_007771520.1:0-5280 GCF_000696425.1 Galeopterus variegatus | reverse complement strand
TTTTTTTTTTGAAATATTTCTACTCTTTGTGATATAGGCACTTATTGCTATACACTTTACACTGATTTGGCTGTATCTCAGAAGTTTTACTAGGTTGTGTTTATTTGTTTCAATTTTTAAAAATTTTCTTTTTATTTCTACATTGATTCATTGGTTATTCATAGGTAATTCAGGAGCATGTTGCTTAATTCCCATGTTTTTGTACAGTTTCCAAAGTTTCTCTTCTTATTGATTTCCAGTTTTATTCCTTCACGATCTGAAAAATTATTTGATGCAATTCTGATTTTTAAAAATTTGTTGAGACTTGTTTTATGGCCTAACTTATGGTGAATCCTGGAGAATGTGCCATTTGCTGATGAAAAGAATATATGTTTGAGTATTCTGAAGCTCTAGTTGGAATGTTCTGTGAATGTCTACTGTATACATTTGGTCTATAATCCAGTTTAAATCTAATGTTTTTTGGTTGATTTTCTGTCTAGATGATCTGTTTAATGCTGCAAGTAGGGTGTTGAAATCCCCAGCTGTCATTGTGTTGGTTTCTGTCTGTCTCTTTAGATTTGACAACACAAGGGAACTTTAAAAAGTTCATGGAAAATGAAATTAAAAGATAAAAGTAGAAAATATAAACATTATTCTGCAACATAATCTCCATCATGTTTAAGACACTTTGTAAGTCATGATACCAGCCATTTAGTTTATCCTTAAATAACTTAGGGTCCTGGGAATTTAATCATGTCAGTGCAGTTTTTTTTTTTAAACATTATAAATTGAGGAAAAATTGGTACCCATTAAAAATATTTTTTTTAAGATTAGGAAATAAAAAGAAGTCAGAAGTAGCCAAATAAAGAAGTAAGGTGGATACCTAATAATTTCCTACTGAATCTCTTGCAAAATTGCTCTAGTTTTTTGTGATAAATGAGAAGGAGCATTGTCTAGGTGGAGAAGAGTTCTATTGTGAAGATTTCTTGGGTGTGTTTTTCTGCTAAAACTTTGGCTAACCTTCTCAAAACACTCTCATAAGAAGATGCTATGGGCCGGCACCGTGGCTCACTTGGGAGAGTGCGATGCTGGTAGAGCCGAGGCTGCGGGTTCGGATCCTATATAGGGATGGCCGGTGCGCTCACTGGCTGATCGTGGTGCGGACGACATCATGCTGAGGGTTGTGATCCCTTTAGCAGTCTAAAAAAAAAAAAAGAAGATGCTACTGTTTGTTGGCCCTCCAGGAAGTGAACAAGCAAAATGCCTTCAGTATCCCAAAAAACAGTTGCCATGACCTTTGCTCCTGACTAGTCCACTTTTGCTCTGTTTTCTCTGATGTACGTATAGCTACTACTGCTCATTTTGGCTTCAATTTGTATGGAATATCTTCTTCTATCTCTTCACTTTCACTTGGTTTGTGTCTTTGTTGGCAACGGGTTTTTTTTTTCCCAGGCAATATGAATTTTGATCTTAGTTTTTTATATCCATTCAGTTAATGTCTTTTAATTGGGGCATTTAATTCATTTACTTTCAAGGTCATTATTATTGACAAGTGACATCTTACTCCGCTAATTTTGTTGACTGTTTTCCGGTTGTTTTAGTTTTCTTCTGTTCTTTTTTCCCTTCTCTTATTATTTATATTCATGGTTTTGTTCTCTGTATTAGTATAATTTGATTCTTTTCTCTCTCATTCATGTATCTGCTCTACAAGTGAATTTCCTGTGTTTTCATGGTAGCAGATATTGTTCTTTTGCTTCCAGATGTAGGGTACCTTTATGCATTTCTTGCAAAGCTGTGCTGGTGGTGATGAATTCTTTGGGTTTTGCTTGACTGGAAAATACTTTTTTCTCCATCATTTTTGAAGCCCAGCTTTGCTGGGAATAGTATTGTTTGGCAGTTTCTTTCTTTTAGAAATTTGAATATATCATCACATTCACTTCTGGCCTTTAAGTTTTTTGTTTAAAAATCTGCTGTTAGTCAAATAAGGATTTCTTTATATATGACTTGACACTTTTTTTCTTGTTTGTAGAATGATTTCTTTGAGTTTGACTTTAATAGTTTAAGAATAATGTGCTTCAAAGAGGACCTTTATGGGTTGCATCTATTAGGGGACCTATGAGTTTCCTGGATCTGCATGTTCATATTTCTCCCAAAACATAGAAAGTTGTTAGCTACCATTTCATTAAATCTGTTTTCTATGCATTTTCCTGTTTCTTCTCTTTCTTTAACTCCCATATTGCAATTTTTTTTATTTAATAGTGTACCATGTGTCTAGAAGGCTTTCTGTATTCCTTTTAATTCTTTTGTTCTTTTTCTTTATGTTATTTCAAAAGACCTGTCTTCAAGTTCAGAAATTCTTTCTTTTACTTAATCTAGTTTGTTATTGAAGGTTACAATTGCAGATTTTACTTTATTCATTGGAATCTTTAGCTCCAAGATTTCTTCTTTTTTTATTATGATATCTATCTGTTCGTTACATTTCTCATTCTGATTGTGAATTGCTTTTCTGATTTTATTAAATTGTGTGTCTGTATTCTCTTGTATCTCCCTGAGTTTTCTTTTTTTAATTGGTTATGAATATTCATGAGATACAAAGCTGATTGTCACCCCTTGTGACCAAGTAGTGAAGGCTAGATCCATACTGGCAGCATGCCCACTACTACAAATTGCAATTGTACCCCTTGTCCCCCAGCTAATTATCCACAACCTCCCTCCCCGTCCTTCTTCCCCCCCACTCCACTTTGTATCCCTAGGAGTGTTCTCTCCCTCTGCAAGTCCAACACACCACTGTGGTCTTTCTTCCTTTCCTTCTTTCTCTCTTAGCTCCCACTTATGAGTGAGCAAATGTGGCATTTATCCCTCTGTGCTTTGCTTATTTCACTCAACATAAATTTCTCCAAGCTCATCCATGTTGTTGCAAATGGGAGAATTTCATTCTTTTTTATGGCAGAGTAGTATTCCATGGTGTAAATATACTAGTTTCCTTATCCAATCATCCATCAATGGACATTTAAGATGGTTCCATATCTTGGCTATTGTGAACAGAACTGTGATGAACATGGGAGTGCAGGTATTCCTTCGACATGATGATTTCTATTCCTTTGGGTATATACCCAGAAGTGGGATTCCTGGATTGTATAGAAGATCTATCTGTGGTTGTTTGAGAATCCTCCATACTGTTTTCCATAGTGCTTGTGCTAATTTACAACCCCACTAGCAGTGCAGGAGCATTCCCTTCTCTCCACATCCTTGCCAGCATTTGTTATTCACCATCTTTTTTTTTTTATCATAGCCAGTCTAAATGGGGTGAGGTGATATCTCAATGTGGTTTGAATTTGCATTTCCCTGATGACTAGTGATGTTGAGCATTTTTTCCATGTACCTATTAGTCATTTGTATGTCTTCCTTTGAAAAATTCCTATTCAGCTCCTTTTCCCATTTTTAATTGGGTTATTTGTTTTATTATTGTGTAATTGCTTGAGTTCCTTGTATATTATGGATATTAATCCCTTGTTGGGTACATAGCTAGCAAAAATTTTCTCCCACTCTGTAGGTTGTCATTTCATTCTGTTGATTGTTTCCTTTGCTGTGCAGAAGCCTTTCAGTTTGATATAACCCCATTTGTTTATTTTTTCTTTTGTTGCTTGTGCTTTTGGGCTCATGTTCATAAAGTCTGTGCCCAGACCTAGTACCTGAATTTTTTCACCTATATTTTCCCTTAGTAATTTTACAACTTTGGGTCTTACAGTTAGGTCTTTAATCCATTTTGAGTTGATTTTAGTATATGGTGAGAGGTGCATATCTAGTTTCATTCTTCTGCATATGAGTATCCAATTTTCCCAGCACCACTTACTGAAGAGGCAATCTTTTCCCAAATGTTGATTTTTGTTGCCTTTGTCCAATATCAGATGGCTGTAGGCCTGAGTGGTGATATCTGGTTTCTCAATTCTGCTCTACTGGTCTTAGTGTCTATATTTTGCCAGTGGCATGCTGTTTTGGTTACTATAGCTTTGTAGTATGATTTGAAGTCAGGTAGCTTTATGTCTTTTGCTTTATTTATTTATTTATTTATTTATTTATTTATTTATTCATTTATTTATTTATTGCCCAGGATTGCTTTGGCTATTTGGAGTCTTTTATTGTTCCCTATGAATGTTGATTGTTTTTTCCATTTCTGTGAAGAATGTCATTGGTATTTTGATGGGGATTACATTGAATCTGTAGATTGCTTTGGGTACTAAAGACATCTTCACAATGTTAAATCTTCCAATCCATGAGCATGCAATATCTTTCCATCTTTTTGTGTCTTCTTTAATTTCTTCTAGTAGTGGTTTGTAGTTCTCATTGTAGAGATCTTTCACCTCCTTGGTTAAATTGATCCCTAGGTATTTTATTTTTTGTGATTATTTTAAATGGGCCTTCTTTCTTTATTTCTTTTTTTGTTAGTTCATTACTTGAGTATATAAATGCAACTGGGTTTTGGGCATTTATTTTATATCCTGTAATGTTACTGAAAATTTTAACCAGCTCTAGGAGTTTTTTGATACTGTTTTTAGGTTTTTCTATATATAGTATCATTTCATCTGCAATAGAGACAATTTGAATTCATCTTTTCCAATCTTGATGCCCTTTATTTCTTTCTCTTTCCTGATGGCTGTGGCTAGTACCTCCTGTACTATGTTAAATAGAAGTGGTGAGAGTGGGTATCCTTGTCTCATTTTTGTTTTTGAGGGAAAAGCATTCAGTTTTTCCCCACTCAGAACAATACTAATGGTGTGCTTGTCATAAATGGCTTTTACTGAGGTGAGATACTTTCCTTTTATACTTAATTTGTCGGGAGTCTTTAACATGAAGGGATGTTGAATTTTGTCAAATGCTTTTTCTCCATCTACAGAAATAACCATATAGTTTTTGTCCTTGAGTTTACCGATGTGATGTATCACATTTATTAACTTTCATATGTTGAACCATCCTTGCATCCCTGGGCTGAATCCCACTTGATCGTGGTGTATAAGTTTTGTAATGTGTTGCTGTATTCTGATAGCTAATATTTTGTTGAAGACTTTTGTATCTATGCTCATCAAGTATATTGGCCTGTAATTTCCTTTTTTTGTTGTGTCTTTATCTGGTTTTGGGGTCAGAGTTATGTTGGCTTCATAGAATATTTTTGGGAGAGTAGCTTCTGTGTCACTGAGTTTTCTTAAGAGCATTATTTTTTTTTTCCTGTCCTCAATTGTAAGTTTTTTTTTTCTTTTTCGTTAAATTTTTATTTTGTCAATATACAATGTATATGATTATTAT
>NW_007771519.1:4691-5281 GCF_000696425.1 Galeopterus variegatus | reverse complement strand
CTGATGAGTAGACTTAGATTGATGAGCTCGGTGCGAGGAGTTTTCTTAGATCGATGAGGTTCTTTGGATGACTTTAGTTAAAACGATAAGCCTTGTCTGGTTAGTTTTCCTAGATCGATTAACGTGGTCTGATTAGTTTTCTCAGATCGAT
This sequence comes from Galeopterus variegatus, assembly GCF_000696425.1. Taxonomy (NCBI): domain Eukaryota; kingdom Metazoa; phylum Chordata; class Mammalia; order Dermoptera; family Cynocephalidae; genus Galeopterus; species Galeopterus variegatus. The sequence continues at coordinate 5,130 of NW_007771519.1, read as the reverse complement.
TCACTTGGTCTGATTTGTTTTAATTGATCTATTAGTCAGGTCTGATTAGTAATCCTACATCGATTAGCATAGCCTGATTATTTCTCGTAGATCGATTAGCTTGGTCTGATGAATTTACTTAGATCAATGAGTTCTGTCTGTTGAGTATACTTAGAATGATTAGCTTGGTCTGATGAGTTTACTAAGATCAAAGAGTTTGGTCTGATGAGTTTACTGAGATCGCTGAGCTCGCTCTGATGAGTTTTTCTAGATTGATTAGCTTGGTCTGGTTAGTTTTCTGAGATCGATTCGCTTGGTCCGATTAATTTTCTTTGATTGATTAGTCAGGTCTGATTAGTAATCCTACATCGATTAGGTTAATTGATTATTTTCCCTATTTTGATAAGCTTGGTCTCATTAATTTTCTTAGATCGATTAGCTTAGTCTGATTATATTTCCT
>NW_007771519.1:3852-4252 GCF_000696425.1 Galeopterus variegatus | reverse complement strand
TCGGTCTGATGAGTATACTTATATCGATGTGCTTGGTCTGATGAGTTTATTAGTTTGATTATGATGCTCTGATGAGTTTACTTAGATCGATGTACGAGGTGTGATGAGATTATTTAGATCGAAGGGCTTGGTATGATGAGTTTATTAGTTTGATTAGCATGCTCTGATGAGTTTACTTAGATCGATGTGCTAGGTGTGATGATATTATTTAGATCGAAGGGCTTGGTATGATGAGTTTATTTAGATGGATTAGCTTTCTCTGATGACTTTACTTAGATTGATGAGCTTGGTCTGATGAGTTTACTTAGATCGATGAGCTTGGTGTGATGAGTTTACTTAGATCGAAGGGCTTGGTCTGATGAGTTTAATTAGATGGATTAGCTTTCTCTGATGACTTTAC
>NW_007771519.1:2198-3273 GCF_000696425.1 Galeopterus variegatus | reverse complement strand
CGATGGGCTTGGTCTGATGAGATTACGTAGATCGATGAGCTCGGTTTGATGAGTTTACTTAGATCGATGTGCTTGGTCTGATGAGTTTACTTAGATCAATGAGCTTGGTCTGATGAGTATACTTAGAATGATTAGCTTGGTCTGATGAGTTTACTTAGATCAATGTGCTTGGTGGGATGAGTTTACTTAGATCGAAGAGCTTGGTCTGATGAGTTTAATTTGATGGATTTGCTTTCTCTGATGACTTTATTTAGATTGATGAGCTTGGTCTGATGAGTTTACTTAGATCGATGAACTTGGTGTGATGAGTTTAATTAGATCGAAGGGCTTGGTCTGATGAGTTTAATTAGATGGATTAGCTTTCTCTGATGACTTTACTTAGATTGATGAGCTTGCTCTGATGAGTTTATTTAGATCAATGAGCTCAGTCTGATGAGTTTACTCAGATCGATGATCTTGCTCTGATGAATTTAATTAGATCGATATGCTTGGTCGGATGAGTTTACTGAGATTGCCGAGCTTGGTCTGATGAGTTTACTTAGATCGAAGGGCTTTGTTTGATGAGTTTATTTAGATCGATGAGCTCAGTCTGATGAGTTTACTTAATTTGATGAGCTCGGTCTGATGAGTTTACTTAGATATTTGTGCTTGGTCTCGTGAGTTTTCTTAGATGTATGTGCTTGGTCTGATGAGTTTACTTAGATCGATGTGCTTGGTCTGATGAGTTTACTTAGATCAATGTGCTTGGTCTGATGAGTTTACTTGGATCGATGATCTTGGTGTGATGAGGTTATTTAGATCGAAGGGCTTGGTCTGAAGAGTTTACTTAGATCGATTAACTTTCTCTGATGAGTTTACTTAGATCGATCAGTTTGGTCTGAGGAGTTTACTTAGTTCGAAGGGCGTGGTCTGATAAGATTACATAGATCGAATAGCTTTCTCTGATGAGTTTTCTTAGATCTATGTGCTTGGTCTGATGAGTTTACTTAGATCGATGTGCTTGGTCTGATGAGTTTACTTAGATCAATGTGCTTGGTCTGATGAGTTTACTTAGGTCGATGATCTTGGTGTGATG
>NW_007771519.1:0-447 GCF_000696425.1 Galeopterus variegatus | reverse complement strand
TTGATGAGCTTGGTCTGATAAGTTTACTTAGATCGATGAGGTTGGTCAGAAGAGTTTAGTTTGATCGATAAGCTTGGTCTCATTAGTTTTCCTTGATCGATTAGTCTGGTCTGATTAGTAATCCTACATCGATTAGCTTGGTCTGATTATTTCTGCTAGATCGATTAGCTTGGTCTGATGAGTTTACTTAGATCGATTAGCTTGGTATGATGAGTTTACATAAATCGATGAGCTTAGTCTCATCAGTTTCCGTAGATCGATGAGCTCGGTCTGATGAGTTTACTTAGATCGATGTGCTTGGTCTGATGAGTTTACTGAGATTGAAGAGCTTGGTCTGATGAGTTTATTTAGATCAAAGGGCTTGGTCTGATGTGTTTACTTATATCGATGAGCTCAGTCTGATGAGTTTACTTATATCGATAAGCTCGGTCTGATGAGTTAACTTAG
>NW_007771518.1:0-5281 GCF_000696425.1 Galeopterus variegatus | reverse complement strand
GCACCGAGGCAACTGAGGCTTAGAGAATTAAGTCTAAATTGCTCAAGATGAGTGGAAAAGAGGCAGGGCCAGTACTTGGACCTAGCTTGGTCTGAGACCAAAGCTGGAGGGTTGAACCACTCATCAGACTGCACACAGCAGGTGGGGAAAGAGGGTGGAGGGAAGATGCTGCCATCTCATGTATGTCCGTAGAAGAAGACACAAACTCAGATACACCAGCACACAATTTATTCAGCAGGAAGCCAGCACCTTGTGCAGAGTGCTCTGGGGCCTCTGAGGAAGCAGAAAATCTGAAATCTCTAAGAGCCTTTTTTCTCCAGCTCTTCTGTGGTTTGCGGTCCCCAAGCCAAGCCTCCCCTTAATCCAATTAAAATGGACTTGTTTATGCTTATCGGCTCTTTATTTGGTTTGTTAAAAATGTGCAAACTACCCAGAGGTCTCTGCATCTCCTGAACCAAAAGGCATCAATAAAACTATTAAGTAAAATCCAATTAAATGGAGCTGCTGGAACTTGAGCATTGGTGGAGCAGAACAGAAGCCAGGAGGGGAGGGCAGGGTTTTTTCTAGAGACAGAGTGGATCCTCTGGCTTCCTCATGTAGCCCTGATTCTCTGAGCATGGGTGGGAGAAGAGCAAAAAGAGCCACCATTTACTTCGTGCTGGACAGTGGACCTGTGGTATAGCATTTCATTATCTCCGTAGCTCCACAAAGTGTGCACTAAAGGATCCATTTTGCAAGGTGAAGGGACTGAGGCTCAGAGAGGTGAAACAACCTGTCCAGAACATCACGACTGGGAAGTGGCAGAGGCAGGATTTGACCCTCTGCCTGGAATCTTGGAATGTCAGAACTTAAGGGGTCCTGAGAGGCTGTCTGGCCAAGAGCAAGGCTCTGAAAAGACACCAATCCGAATCTCCACACCAGTGAAATGTGCTCAACCATGCCCACCTCCTGGAGTTTGGGAGGAATCCATAAAGTGATGTGTCCCGGCAAATAGTAGGTACTTATTACATGCTAATTTCTCATAACTGCACTCCTGTCAAAACCCATCTCCTTTCCCTGCCCCTTCCGCAATTTCAGAAGGAATGCTGAGACCCAGAGAAGGAAAGTGACCACTCCAAGGTTGCCCAGAGACCTTGGGACAGAGCTGAACCAAAGCACAGGTCTCTTGTATCCTGATCTAGTATCCCGTTTCAGACCCTGTGCTGCCTCTCCATTTTGCAGACAAGAAAAGTGAGGCACAACGTGTGGATACCACTTACCCAGGGTAATTGAGTCCAGTGCTGAGCACAGGAGCTGGGCAGCCACAATGTCCTGGGCACTGCAATTGCTTAGCTGTGTTGCTTGGGCCCATGGCTTGACCTCTCTGAGCACCCGGTTCCTCCTCTTTAAAAAGGGGTTTATCATTCCCCTCCTAGTGAACATTTGCAGTGGGGTGACATCAGGCAGGTAAGCCAGCCCTGTGTAAGCCAGAAAGTACTGCCTAGAGACCCACTGCCAAAAGAACCACACATGGAGCATTTGGGGAACAACTTGAGCATCTGTTCTTGAAGTCTCCAAAGGCCCTGGGATGGGTTTTTAATTGCTGGCAACCCTCAGACCTAGGGGACAGAGAGCACGGGAAAGGAGAACAGACGCCCAGGATTCCAGGCAACACTAATCCTATTACAAATACATTAAGAACCTTGGGGGATCACACGAGTCACCACCCTTTCCATGGAGCTTTTCCAGCCCTGTCCCTGGCTGATCCCCAGGTTCTCAGAAATCTGGCAAGCAACTCCGCATACGTGAGCAGAGAAACCATGTGTGACCATGCACGGGAGCCCAAGTACGGCAACGCCAGACCCTCCAAGGACAAAGTTGTTCGTGGTGCAATGATCAGCAGCTGGAAGGCAGACAAACCTGGGTTCGGCTCCCACCTCTGTGTCATGTCACCTGCTGGGTCACCTCGTTCGGCTCCCACCTCTGTGTCATGTCACCTGCTGGGTCACCTCGGGCAAGTGAGGTGGTCACCTCTCAGAGCCTTTGTTTTCTCCTCTGCAAAATGTGGAAAAATTGTTAACAATGATTGAAGAGTTGTTGATAATGCTCTTAATAGTGATCTTTATGACTTTTTCATTTCAGTTTTTAAGATCCAAAGCCTGTTGGGAATAATAGAAAGAGTCAAACAAAAAAAATAACTGGTGGCATTTCTGGAAATTAGGAGGGAGCTCTTATGGTTAGTCTTCCAAGTACATCCAAGTACGTGATCTTTGTTCAATTGGGCCCGAGAGTCCATGTGCGTGGGAGAATAGGATCTGTTATGTAAGAGGAAGGATGATGTGATATTCTCTTTCTGACAGGCAAAACAGGATTGTGTAGCAAGGCTCTAGACTAAAGTCAGGTTATTGTCTTAAGGGAGAATCTTCCAACTTCTTTTATTCTCTTCCTTTGACACACAAAGGCTGAGCCCGGAAGACGCAGCTCCTGGATTCTGCCAGAGAGAGGAACCGACCACTTTCCATCTATAACTTTGAGGTTTACCACCAGATGATGGGAGAATAGAACAGAGGGAGAAGAAAAGGAAAGCTGCCTCTTCCAGAACCAGGGGTTGGGGGAGGAGGAGGAGAGTGGGATTCAGGAGCAGGGGAGTGGACTAGACCGTGTGTTTGCTTGGGTTCCCTCTCCCAGCTTTGCATCAGGTACCCGAGGACAGGAGGGGCTCTCTGGATCACAGCTTCACCTCTCTGGCTTTTTCGGGCACCCTCAGTTCTCGTGTGGCATGGATGTGAGGTTGAGTGCCAGCAAGGTAGCTGTGGGTGCAAGCCGCAGTGCATCTCCCCAATCAAAGCCAAGTGGAGGGCAAGGCAGGGCATGAGGTTTACATTCAGGGGAGCCCAGGGGAAGCAGGCCGGCCAAGCTCAGAGCAAGATCCTCCACCCACAGTATTCCACCCACGTGCAGCAGTGCAAGCAGCACCGGGAGAACGGAGGAGGTCCCTAATTGTTCCACACTCCCCCAAGACCGGGAAGCCGTGCCACTCTCCACATGCCCACCACCACCCCAGGAGTAGCGCATGGGAGAGGATGCGTTATGTTCACCCAGAGGAGACACCTTAGGAACCTGTAAAACTATCTTGGGAACTAACATTTTAAAACCAGGTTGTATTCATTTGCTAGGGCTGCTGTAAAAAGTACCACACACTGGGCAGCTTAAACGGAAACATATTGTCTCACAGTTCTGGAGGCTGGAAGTTGAAGGTCAAGGTGCTACCAGGGTTGGTTCCTTCCGAGGACTCTGAGGGGATCTGTCCCAGGCCTCTCTCCTTGGCTTGTAGGTTGCTGTCTTCTCCCTGACTCTCCACATCATCTTCCCTTTGCACGTGTCTGTGTCCAAACTTCCCCCTTCTAATAAGGACAGCAGTCATATTGCATTAAGGCCCACCCTAATGACCTCATTTCAACTTGATTCCCTCTGTAAAGACCCCATTTCCAAAGAAGGAGGTTACATTCTGAGGTACTGGGGGTTAAAATGTCAATATATGAATTTGGCGTGGGGGGTGGGGACACAATTCAACCTGTAACAGGGGTAAAGCTTAATTTTTTTGTTTTTATTTATGTTTTGTCTTGTTTTCTGCCAATGTCAGGAAGTTGGGAGGAGTGTTGTAAGGAAGACCAGATCAGCTACAGACAAAGAAATTACATTTTCTTCACACACCCAAATTGTAGCAAGCATTAAATGTGCAACCCCAATACATAATTTAGGAAGATTTGTGCAGCCTCCTGAATCAATTGCCTGGATTAGACATATCTCCCCAGAGATAACAAAGCAGATGCAGTCTTGTAGCTCCAGTTAAAAAAAAAAAAAAAGAAAAGAAAAAGAAAAAATAGAATAAAACATTACAACAGCAAGAGCTTGCAACTTTTTAAGCATATAATATTTCCCAGGCTCTGTGATAAACTCCACACACAAATTATTTTGCTAAATTCTCATGCAACACTGCAAAGTGTTTTTATTACACTCCCAGTCTTACAGATGGGGAAATTTAAGCTCAGAAAGGAAAAGTTACTTCCTTAATCAGACTGACTTGATTCCAGAGGCTATGCATGTGATCGCTGCCCATTCTAGCCATGTGGCCCAGTCCTCCTTTCCACAGCTGGCTTACCTCTTTGTAAAGCCTCCCAAGAGTTCTTCCTTCTGCCCCAAGGTAGGGAGCAGGGAATCAGAGGCTGGGATACTGGGCAGAAAGCTCACATTTGTTATATTTGCTATCTTCCCAGGGCTCAAGTGTGGGGCCTCAGAAGCTGAAGTCTACTCCAGCAAGAACCCATCAAGAAATTCCAGTAATAATTACTATAATTATAAAACTTTCTATCAAGGAACCACTATAAATGGCCATCAGTAAAGGGTTGGCTATATATATTGTGGTACTACTACTAGTTCTACTAGGCAGTCGCTTGAATAATCAAGGCTGTGTAGAGGAACATCTGGTGACCTGACTAAAAATAAATAAATATGGGCCAGCCCCGTGGCTCACTCAGGAGAGCACGGCACTGGTAGCAGTGAGGCCATGGGTTCAGATCCTCTATAGGGATGGCCGGTGAGCTCACTGGCTGAGCATGGTGCAGACCACACCATGCCGAGGGTTGTGTTCCCCTTACCGGTCTAAATAAATAAATAAATAAATATGTCATAGAACAGAATATATATACAAATCTTTTTACTAGCTAGATAGAAACATATTAAAAGCTACAGCCACATAGACTAGACTATAGATTTTAATAAACTAAAATGATAATAGCGCTTATTCCTGGCTAATCCCTGGGATTATAGGTTTTTTCCTTTCGTTTTTCTTTGGTTTTTGCTTATTCCCATATTCTAATGTTTTTGCCAAAGATCATACATTACTTAATATTTAAAAAAGGGGGATTCCAAGATGGCGACGGGTCTGGAGCGGCCGTGCCAGGAGACAGCACGATCCTGAGAAGTGTGCGCTGTGATACCAGAGTACTAATTGCATTTCCAAGAGCAACAAAAAACGAGTAATTCTTTCAACAACGATCCTATAACGACAAACAAGCAACAACAGGTTCAAGGTTTTAGGGCCGACACAAAAGAAGACTCCTGAGAGCGCCCAAGCCCTGCTGCGGGTATGAGCGAGCAGCCCAGACAACAAAGGCCAAGTAAGCTAGCAGAGATGGCAAAGAAACGGAGTGAAACACGCTGGACCGGCCCAACTCTGCAAGCTCTGTGAGTCACCCCCAGCCCAGCTCCACTTGCGGGGCAAAGCCCGACTGCTCCCCGC
>NW_007771517.1:4328-5281 GCF_000696425.1 Galeopterus variegatus | reverse complement strand
TTGCAAATGGCAGTATTTCATTCGTTTTTATAGCTGAGTAGTATTCCATTGTGTAGATAATGTCCATCATCGGATGAGTGGATACGGAAAATGTGGTATATCTACACAACTTACCTTATTTCAAATCATAGGGCTCCGTGTACTCTGCTCACTCAGAGATGATACCACCCTCCTCTGCCAATTGCCTGGACTCTTGACCATCCAGGTGTGAAATGACCATGACTTATTGCTCACTCCAAGTCTAGCCACTCAAGACCTCACTATGTATAGATAACACATATGTTTTCCATATTGAAGTTTTCATAGCTTTTCGCATCCATTCTCTTATATGAGGCATATAGCAAATCTCTGAAGGAGGTGGGAAAGGTATTACATCATTATTTTATAGATAACAAAACTGAAATTCATGTAGTTGTTACCATCTCAGAGAGGGAAACTTGTGATCTCAGTAAAGCTTGGCCTTAATTTTAACTTTAAAATAAATTCATTGTTTGATCTTGGGCATTTATGTTGTTTAAGTCTAGATTAGCTCCTCTATAAAGTGACTGTATGCCTAGATGATCTCTTGGTTTCTCTCCAGCTCTAAGATCCAGTATTCCCTAACTATCCCTAACATGTTTAAGATAAAAAGTGATGGTGGCATTCCTAGAACATAGGTCTTCTGAGCTCTAATCAGCTCATTTTTCTAGATGGCTGCCAGTGGCCAAAATGGAGACAGAGTCCTGAGCACATCCTTTATTCCAAATGCTTCTAGATGCGGATGCTTATGAGATTTACAATGCTATCTTTGTTAAAAACCAAACCCTGGAGTTTCTTCTCAAAGATTTAGATTGTGTAGGTCTGATTTCTCAGGTTGTTTTAGAGCCTACTGAACTAGATTATTGTCCCGATCCGCGGGATATTCAACGCAGACCCTGGAGGGGGGAGTGGGAATTGGATGGGACAAGAGACAC
>NW_007771517.1:2393-2794 GCF_000696425.1 Galeopterus variegatus | reverse complement strand
AAGAGAAAATTCCAAAATAGCACAGGTCTCAACATAACTTTCTATCTTGGCCACCCATGAAAAGAAAATCAACAGTATCCATTAATAGTGACCTTTTGTTCAGACCATCTGCCCTGTGGAGGTGGCATTGCACTGTGGAAAGTCAGACATGTCACGATTTGAATGCTGACTCTGTCATTACCATGTGTGTGACCTAGGGAATAATTCCCAGCCACGTGAATTATTGTATTAGGCCTCCTAACTGACTCCCTGCTTTTATCCTTGCCCTTCAGTCTATTCTTGGCATAACAGCCAAAAAGATCCAGCCAGAAGACAAGCCAGATCACCTCATTCTGCTGCTCACCACCTTCCAATCACCTCCCTTTTCCCTCAGAGTCAAAGCCAAAGTTCTTACGATGGCC
>NW_007771517.1:0-430 GCF_000696425.1 Galeopterus variegatus | reverse complement strand
AAAAAAAAAAAATACTCAACATCACTAATCATCATGAAAATGCAAATCAAAACCACAATGAGATATCATCTTACCCCCAGTTAGAATGGCTATTATCAAAAAAGACTGAATAACAAATGCTGGTGAGGATGTGGAGAAAAGGGAACTCATGCACTATTAGTGGCAAAGTAAATTAGAACAGACATTATGGAAAACAGTAAGTGAATTCTCAAAAACTACAAGTAGAACTATGATATGATCCAACAAACACACTACAGGGTATATATCCAAAGGGTAGGAAATCAGTATGCTGAAGAGATATTTGCACTGTCATATTCATTGCAGCATTAGTCACAATAGCCAAAATAAGAAATGAACCTAAGTGTCCATCAACAGGTGAATGCATAAAGAAAATGTGGTATATATACACAATGGAATACTATACATCCAT
>NW_007771516.1:3054-5282 GCF_000696425.1 Galeopterus variegatus | reverse complement strand
TATTAAGATAGGGAGATTTCCCAGGTGGCCGGACCTAATTACTGAGCCCTTTAAATCTAGGTCTAGAGGTCGGCGACAGGGATGCCAGAGATTCCAAGCACAAGAAAGATCTGATGTGGCCTTGCTGACTTGAAGGTGGAGGGGGCCAGGTGGCAGGGAACGTAGGAAGCTGTAAGAAAGGAAAGTGGACCTCAGCTGACAGCCAGTAAGACAAGAGGGACCTCAGACTTACAAACTCTGAACAGAATTCTGCCAATGACCTGAATATGTTTAAAGGGGATTTTTCTTCAGAGCCTCCAAATAATGCCCATTCTAGCCTACACATAGATTTCAGCCTTGTGAGAGTAAGCAGAGGACCCGCCGGTCTTCTGAGTTCCAGAACAAATGCATGTTGTTTTAAGCTGCTAAGTTTGTGGTAACATGTTACTCAGCAATAGAAAACTAATGTATTTGGTACAAAGCATTCATTGTGCATGAAGGAAGTTTTGAGCTCAAAGACAACTTTTATATTACCCGCACCCACAACTCATTTCGCAAATGCACAATTTACTTCAGAACATTTTGCAGGATGTTGATGATTTTTTTTTTTCCATTACGGAGGTGCAATATTAAGTTAGAAAACAAATAATGGTCATAATAGAAAACGGAAAACATTTAGGAGGTGTTTATCAGGTCATAGCATTACACCCAACACCTTATCTGCATTCTCTTATCTAATACCCACAATGATCGTTTTAAGATAGAAATTATGATTATTCGCATTTTGCGTATGAGGAATTAGAGAATTTCAGAAACTTACAAATCTTCATATATGAACCTGCAATGTTGTGATATAATAAGACATGTGTATGTGGTCTCTGCCCCTGGTTCCTGACACAGAGCTCCTATAAAACCCTCGTAATTACCTAAGCAACAGGGGCGATAAGTGTTATCTTTTGTTCTAATATTTGGTCTTTGACCCCAGTTCCTGACATGGTGTTCCAAAATCCTTGCAATTTCCTGGGTGATAGAAGTGTCTTTTGTTCTAATGACGTGACTCTTGATGGGCTCCTATATGGGGGCTGGTCACCAGAAAGACCAGGCCATGAGCTTGGAGTTTTTAGCTCCACCCCTGTCCTCTGGCAATGGGAGAGGGGCAGAAGATTGTTAATAATCGTCATACCTGCATAACAAAGCCTCCATAAATATCCCTGAACTAAGGTTCAGGGAGCTTCCAGGTTTCTGAACATGTAGAGGTGCCAGGAGAGTGGTGGCCTAGAGAGGGCACAGAAACTGTGCCCCTTGCCCTGTACCTTGTTCTATCACCTCTTCCATCTGGCTGTTCATCTGTATTCTTTGTAATATCCTTTATAATAAATTGGTAAACAAGCAAAGTATTTCTCTGAGTCCCCTGAGCTACTCGAGCTTATTAATCAAAACCAAGGAGGGGGTTGTGGGAACTTCTAATTTACAGTCTTTGTCAATCAGAAGTTCCAGAGGCTCAGACTTGTGATTGGTATCTAAAGTCTTGTGGGACTAAGCCCTTAACCTGTGAGATCTGACTCTAACTCTTGGTAGATATTGTTAGAATTAAGTTAAATTGTAGGACACCCAGTCAGTGGTCACTGAAGAATTGCTTAGCATGTAGGGGGAAATCCTCACACATCTGGATGAGAAGTGTTCTGTGTTGTGTTGAGAATCAAAAGCCACGTTTGTCTGATCCTAAATCCATTTGCTAGGTGGGAAGTTATAGATGGTGCTCAAAGACTTTACTGTTCTCTTTCTGTTTCATACACTCGGGTCTATTGCTAAACAGGGGACTCTGGGAAACTGAGAGGAATATATAAAAAAGAGACAGCAACAATTTAAAAACTTGAAATGAGGTTCATCTGAAGTAAAATTTGACAGCCAGAAAAATGGATATTTTAGAATTTGTCATGGAAGGATGGCTAATGGAATTGCTTATGTTAGGTAATTGTCTAGGCTTGATTCACTAGGATTTTTCATCTGTATTTTATTTGTGTGATTTAAAAAACTATCAGTGAAGATTTTTTTGCAATGAGGTAAGAGCCAACCTCATAAACAGAAATTACAGACTCCATTGAGAGGGACATAATAATCTGGTTCTCTTTATTGTGTTATGGTAGTGTAGAGATTTTGAAAGTCAAGAAGCAAATTCTGTAGGACAGAGTATCTCGTACTAGATCCATGAGAAGTTATTGCTGACTACTGACCAATTATTATCAACT
>NW_007771516.1:0-2130 GCF_000696425.1 Galeopterus variegatus | reverse complement strand
AACAATTTAAAAACTTGAAATGAGGTTCATCTGAAGTAAAATTTGACAGCCAGAAAAATGGATATTTTAGAATTTGTTTGTCATGGAAGGATGGCTAATGGAATTGCTTATGTTAGGTAATTGTCTAGGCTTGATTCACTAGGATTTTTCATCTGTATTTTATTTGTGTGATTTAAAAAACTATCAGTGAAGATTTTTTTGCAATGAGGTAAGAGCCAACCTCATAAACAGAAATTACAGACTCCATTGAGAGGGACATAATAATCTGGTTCTCTTTATTGTGTTATGGTAGTGTAGAGATTTTGAAAGTCAAGAAGCAAATTCTGTAGGACAGAGTATCTCGTACTAGATCCATTAGAAGTTATTGCTGACTACTGACCAATTATTATCAACTGCGAGTTAGAGGGATTATGTATTTCAGAAAGGCCAAGTGCGAGGGGCTTGCTCCACAGAAATGTGTCCAATGGAAATACAATGCAAGATAAATATGAATCTTGCATTTGTATACATTTTCTAGCAGCTGTATTTAGAAATACAGAAAGAAATAAGTGAAATTAATTTTAATATTATATTTGACCCAATACATCCAAAATACTATTGTTCCAACATGTAGCTAGTATAACAATGTTAATGAGATATTTTGCATTATTTTTCATACTGTCTTCTAAATCCAGTGTGTATTTTATATTTACATAATATTTCAGTTTTAATTAGCCACATTTCAAGTGCTCCATAAGTATGTGGAGCTTCTGGCTCTCATTGTGCTAGATAGCACAGCTCATATATATTAATACCTCCCTGAGAGAGGGATTGATTGATTGATTATAAGGAATTGGCTCATGACAGAGTCTGCCAGGTCCAACATCTATAGTCGATGTCCCAGTTTGAAGGCTGTGAGGCAGGAGAACTCTCTCTTGCTTGGGGTAGAGTGAACCTTCACTGATTGGATGAGGCTGACCCACATGAGGGAAGACAACCTGTTTTACTTAGTCTAACAATTTAAAAGTTAATTTTATCCAAATATATCCTCATGGAAACATCTAGAACAATGTTTGACCAAATATCTGGGCACATGGTGGCCCAGTCAAGTTTACAGAAAATGAACCATCACAGGGTGACATTTTTAGAAAAAAAAAGTCTGAAAGGCACCTTTTCAGGTGAGGGGAGTGGTAAAGAAAAAAGGTTGAGGAACACTGTTCTGGAGAGACCACTATATAACTGAAGGCTGACCTTTCCCATTCTGAAAAGGTGACATGCTACAGAAGAGCATCTGAGGCTTTGCAGCAAAGCACAAAGGTCCACCATGCAGTCCCAAGTGCTGTTCTGTCCTCACCTGAAATGAGAGAGGACAAAAGTATTTACATTAACGAGTTCTGTGAGAAGTAAATGAGTTAATGCATGAAAAGAGCGTAGTACAGTGCCTAGGATATAATAAAAGATTTCTTAAATAGTAGCTATTATCACAGTCATCTTCTTCCTCTTGAGTTTTTGGTTTTTTGGCATCAGTTAATATTTGTATTATTACTTAACCTGAAAAGTAGGAAATAAAATTCCCCACTCAAATAACTTAATTTTTATTCTTCAGGTTAAATTATCTTGAAATAATCTCAATTACCATTTGAGATTTGGTCTTGGTAACTCTATTATCATAATATTGAATATATGATTTAGACTCTGGACTGTTTCCGTGACAGAAAACTTGCCCTCATCAAAATCTTAATTAATGCCTCAATCACTGATCTACTATAATTCCATCAGTATCACAATTTAGCTGTTATAATGTCAAGAAAGCAAATGGCATTAATTGGTGGTAGTTAGTCATTCACACAGAGGTGGCACTGGAGCTAGCAAGGCCATTGGCGAATGTGATATGTGAGGAAGTTGTACTCTATTCTTTCAGAATTGCCCACTTAGGTCATTTTATATAACGTAATTCAGATCTGCCGCCCTTGTCTTTTTCTTTCCTCTCAGTCACTTTTGCAGTGGGTAAAAAATCTTGTACTTCTTCGTATAAACCACAAATAACTCACTCTCTCCATTGGTATATATTACTCAAAAAGTGCCACATCAGGGGCCGGCCTGGTGGCGCACTGCTACAGTGCGCCGCTTGGGAGCGTGGCAGCGCTCCCG
>NW_007771515.1:4559-5282 GCF_000696425.1 Galeopterus variegatus | reverse complement strand
AGTTTTATAATAGAAGCTGGTAACATTCAGTAAAAACAAGTCAGATGACATTCTATTAGACTATTAAGTGATCCACTAACAAAGGCTGGATTTAGCAAACATTCCTTCTCCCTCCAGCAGCTTCCCAGTAACTTTACATAACAATCAGTAACTAGTCTGTCTTTGAGCCAGCAACCTTGCTGTGCTACTATTCTTTATCTAACCACAGAGACGAAATAGCCTGGGGAAAATTTCCTGGTTTTTTGTAAGGTTGATATTTGAAATTGCAAGGCTTTGGAAAACCAGGACCTGTGAAGTACATTTGCTTTATGAATCCTCTACACCTGACTCGGTTTTAAATTCAATTCCAAGGACTCAGTGTTGTTACAGGAAACTCTGAGCCTGGCCAGACTGTACCAATTAAAATGAGATTCATGCCCTAAAGGCAAACATTGAGAAAAAAAAAGAAACAGACAAATTAAAAACTAAAATTAAGAACACAGACTATCTCTACGGGGGCTAGACATATTATATCCTTGACCCAAGAAAGCTATAGGATAAGGTCTGTTTGCTGAAGGACAAATGTAGAAAAGATACATGGCACAAAAAAAATTTTTTTTTTTCTAAGGGAACATAAACTATTCAGAGACCTAAAAAAACTCAACTGACCACAGGGGGCCATTCAGTCGGCGATAGATTCCTACAGCTAGAGAAGCAGAACTAAAGTCAGTCAAAGGCCAGAGA
>NW_007771515.1:2220-3205 GCF_000696425.1 Galeopterus variegatus | reverse complement strand
CGTGGAAAACTGGGATGAGTAGGTAAAACCAGCTGTAGCACTGGGCAGTGTTGAACAAATCGTGAATTTGTTTTCCAGGAACTCAGAGAAAGAAGCCGCAATTAAAGTAAAGAAAGGCAAAAAGTGAGAAAGGAAAGCACAGATATGAGTATTTACAAAAATTAATCTGAAATCAAAAATGGATAAAGAGAGTAAAGAGGAGTACAGAAGGATCAAAGTTTTTCTGGTCGAGCTCCATGAATTGACTGTGGTGATTTGGCAGAAAGAGGTGTAAAAAACACTTTAGAGGCTCCATAACTTCTTATAGATCCCCAGTAGTATTAGTTTATTTCCAATTCATGATAAAAAATGTGGAGCCTCAACTGAGTACCTGTTTGATTGAACAACTGATTAAATCCCAAATAAAGTGTTGTATTATTATATTATCACTCCTGCAAATAAACCTGTTTATAGCTAAATCCCATACAGAGGTGCTGCAATCCTCATTAATGTTATATTAAACATAATGAATTTCTTTTTCAAAAATAAGCATTAGGTTTGCCATCAGCTATATGGATTTTAGCCCACATACATATTTCAATGTGAAGAATAGACTATATGCTATTCGGTTTCTTGCTAATGATGTCAAATTTGATTTCTCTGCTATTCAAGTACTCTTGAAAGTCTGCTGATACAGCTGCTATCTGAGAGGGAGAGCATGAGGAATAGGTTTGCTGTTGATGGCTTAAAATTTTCCAAGAGGCCTCCTTGTATTTAGTTATCTCATTGGAAATGATATACTTGAACCACCCCACTCAGCCCCACCTCCACTACAGAACTGTGTAGGCATTTATGCTGCCTTTACTCAGAGATACTATTAAAATGGTAAAAAGAGAGAAAGGCTCTTGTTATCAAAAATGCAATTAATTTTGATGCTCACTGCACCCCTATACAAAAGCCTCTGTGCCAGACCATTCTAAGCAGCTCACCAATAAAAGGTTTTCTT
>NW_007771515.1:0-220 GCF_000696425.1 Galeopterus variegatus | reverse complement strand
CTTATACCCAAGCCCTTCTACTGCACTTGTAATATAAGTAGATTAGAATTTGCAGCTGAATCCATATTTAGTTTCTATGCTATCATGACTTGTAATTTTAATTCATGGCTCACCTACATAATGTATGATAATTTTATTTCCATTCTGGTACAATTTTGGTTTATTTTTCCTGGTTTCTTTGTTTCCCCCCTTACCCTTTACTAATGTTGTTGTCCTATGT
>NW_007771514.1:3967-5282 GCF_000696425.1 Galeopterus variegatus | reverse complement strand
TAAAGAAATCCACCTGTGTCTTAGGTAGCACAAAGTCACTACCAGGAAGACCTTGTTTCTTTCAGGCTTCCTTAATAAGCTTGGAAGAAAACACTGATTCTTCTACAGTGACAAAGCTAAAGAGAAAAGTCAGAATCATTCTTCCACTATCCTTGTAATCTAGCTTGAATTTCAAACTGTGTCCTTCCTTTCTCCAGAGAAGAAGCAAGGAAAAAACCTGGATGCTTTGAAGGGATATGCCAATATTTAAAAGGGGCTGTGATGCTGTTTCAGCTGTATAAGGAATTCGGTAACCAGATGACCATGAGAAGCCCACGGGGCCTGAGAACTCCACTCTGCTTGTGAAGGTCACCCTAAACAAAGCCCCATTTGCCATGCAGATTTTAGCCTGTGACCACTTGACTAGATGTTCAATACATGTATGTCAAATAAAGGAGTGAATGAGCAGAAATGTAACCAGTTCATCATCTTCTGATTAGATTTTTCTGATTAAGTAAAAGTTTAATACAGCTGAATGAATGAGGACACTCAGCAGCTGATAACGGGAACCCAATTCAAACTGCTGATGAAAAACAGAACTATATCTGTCTATGAATGTCCCCCCTCGTTTACCCACATACTAAATCATATAACTGAAAAGTCCACAGATTCAAGCGGTGTCAGGAATCTCTCTTGGTATTGGTCTCTGCTTTCCTCTGTGTTGGCCATATTCTCAAGCAGTCTCTTCTCAGCCTGCAAACCCAATGAAAAAGTTTTTCCTTCCCAATAACTTTGGGGAAAATCCTGCAGAGGTTTTCCGCAGGCCCTGTATGGACCATGTGCCCATACCTCAACCAATCACTAAGACCAAGTAGATTCAGAGATCACGGACCCTCTCCTGGAGCTAGGGTTAGTTGAGTCAATGCTATTCAATCTACAAAGACTTCAAATGAGAGCGAGGTGATTCCTCAAAGAGAAATCAAGACAGTGTTACCAAAAGAAGCCATGCTGGGTAAGCAATAAACAACAGCTGTTCCCAACAGGGCAATACCTGAAACACCAAATTACTATTCCATTGTTTACTTCAAAATTAAATTTTGTTTGACCCTCAAGAAGTTCAAGTCAACTTGTGCTCTATGGACCGGATAAAAATAGGATGCACAGAATGTCTCTATATGATGTATGATCAGGTGGCTTATGAACATGTCAGAAGCACTTGAGCCAAACTCAAATGCTATTTGAATAAAATGGGATTAGGTTTCATAAGCCACCCAAGAAAATCAGTCTTATTATTTTATGTAATAATGTATTATTGTGTCCAGAGCTAAACTATAAC
>NW_007771514.1:2177-3171 GCF_000696425.1 Galeopterus variegatus | reverse complement strand
TAACCCATGAGGATAGTCAGTGTCTGTATTATTCTTCACTGTGTACAGTGACTCATGCATGGTAGGTGCTCAGTAAATACTTATTAAATGATGAATGATTGGACTGACTTCAGAGCTGGAGTTGGATTAAGGTTTTTTTTGGAGGAGGCACGAGGCAGCTGGCCAGGAAAGAGATCTGAACCCTTGACCTTGGTGTTACCAGCACCATGCTCTCCCAAGTGAGCTAACTGGCCAGGCTGGATTAAGCATTTGTAACAGTCATTGCTGTCCAACACCGCCTTTATTTGATACTAGGTGCCTGAAATGTCCTAATTAGCAACAGATTCTGTTAGCATCAGTCTTCTTTCCCAGTCTAAGTGCAAATACTCCTGAGAGAGATAATACTTTAAGCCTTCTCTGCCCCTCACACCTTGATGTAGGTTGGTTACTGAGACCCTTTCCAGAGGAGGTTATAAAAGAAGAGCAAAGTGCACAAAAACCTCGGGGCAGGAGACACTTTCTTGACTTCCCAATCTTGCTTAGGGTAACCCAGGCTCATAGTGAGACCAGTGATGGTCCTGAGCAGAGTGACTATAAATGCTGAGAAGGGACCATTATTCCAGTTTTGCCCTTAAATCCCAGGAGAGCTGTGGGAATTCCAGAGAAACCCAATGCAGTCGAATGGGGCAAGAAACTGTGGTTCTTTGAGACTCCTCCTCCTTGGATGAGGAGATAATGAATGTATTATATGCCTCACAGCAAAAAGAGGCCAAAAGGGTAAAACAAGAGTCAATAGATGTCTTATTCTTCCTCCTAATGTAGGAAAGTTGTGGGGCTTCTCCATGGGAGCTGGAATACCCAGGTCCTGGCACAGCCAGGGATATGCTATGAGGGAAACAGGATGCAGAAGACAGGCTAAGATTCCCACCTGAGTACTCCTGGAAGTAATGACTCTGGCTCTTCATGATGTAGTTTTACACAGAAATTTGAGAGAATTACTTGAACTTGGGCAAAC
>NW_007771514.1:0-454 GCF_000696425.1 Galeopterus variegatus | reverse complement strand
ACCCTGCTTCCCAAGCTCCTTACCCAGCTCTTTTGCCTTTACAAACAAACAAACAAACAGGAAAAAATAAAAATAAAAAATCCTCAGACTAAACACTAAATGCCGGGGAGCAACACTTTCATGTGGGCTCCCTTGCACACGAGCTCTCTCTCAGTAAACCCTCGCTAGGTTTATTGCTAGGTTCAGCGTTCATTTTTATGACTCTGAGTCCCAAGGACCTGGCATATCTGGTCCGGTAACAAGGCTAAATTGGGCCAGAATTTAGTGGTAAGCAAACATTAATTATAAAAGTCACTGATTCCCCACTACAAGTGAGTGAAAAGCCCATTCACAGTTTCAATAACATCATCCCATAGTTACTCTAATCATCCACTAATGGACCTACTCTTTCTAATGTCATCTACTCCCTCTCATTCATCTGACCCCAAATCAAAATTCTTTATCTTTAATAATA
>NW_007771513.1:0-5282 GCF_000696425.1 Galeopterus variegatus | reverse complement strand
GGAAT
This sequence comes from Galeopterus variegatus, assembly GCF_000696425.1. NCBI lineage: Eukaryota > Metazoa > Chordata > Mammalia > Dermoptera > Cynocephalidae > Galeopterus > Galeopterus variegatus. The sequence goes on along the minus strand of NW_007771513.1, from coordinate 5,277 downwards.
ACAGAGATAACACAGACAAGGTCCTTGCTCATGTGGCATTTACAGTCTTACAGCGCGGGAGACAGACAACAAACAAGTAAACAAATAAAGATGACAATTTCAGGTAGTGGTTCCATTATGAAGAACATGAGGACTACCAGAAAATTCAACCCTGATGTTGCCTCAGAAGCAAGCGGGGAGAGTACAAATCTGCAAATTGATGTAAATTTAGGTAAAAGCCCACAAGAAAGCCCTGGGCACAGAGAAAGGGTAGCAGTGACCTGCTGTGGGCAAAGGATAGGGGAGCAGAGGAAGTCACCGCTGGGGCAGGGTGGGGCAGAGCTGCGGGCAGTTTCTCTCTCCAACCACTGTCCCTGGAAGGCCATTGCCTGCCTCCACCACCACGAGGCAAAACGTGTTAGACAGGGGTGCTAGGATAATATCAGGGCAGTGCCAGAGCCTGCCAGGGTGAAGAACTGGTAACAATGGGGGCATTTGAACCCTGAGCAACTCTACCTCCTGTCCCTTCCACAGTCTGAGGGGAGGGGATTACCAGCCAAGGCAAAACAGTCTAGGTAAAAGGGGAAGTGTTAGACAGGGGTGCTAGGATAATATCAGGGCAGTGCCAGAGCCTGCCAGGGTGAAGAACCGGTAACAATGGGGGCATTTGAACCCTGAGCAACTCTACCTCCTGTCCCTTCCACAGTTTGAGGGGAGGGGATTACCAGCCAAGGCGAAACAGTCTAGGTAAAAGGGGAGGACAGTGGTACTGGCTCTCTAAGGAGCATTCGTGTATAGCATATGAGGATGGGGTAACAGGGGAGGAAGCCCAGGCTGTGGCACTGTGGGCTCCTCTTATACTCACCTGGAGGGATTCACCTGCTAGTTTAAAGCCCAGCTCCGCCACTTACTAAAGATATTGGACAAGTCATTAGCCACTCTATGCCTCAGTTTCTTCATCTGTAAAATGGGTATAACAATAGCACCTACCTCATCGAGTTATTGTGAGGATTGAGTGAGTTAATATATATAAAACACTTAGAAGCACTCATATATGCATATAAGTATATAAATAACTGCAGGGCTTTATATGGAATCTGGAAGCTGGATGCATCCCAATAGGGGATGAATACACACTACAGAACACTAGGGATCAGTTAGGAGCAATGAATCATATACATAGATGAATCTTTCAAAATTACTGTTGAATGCAAAACCTAATAACTAGAACAAGGTCTACCGCACAATACTATTTATGAAAATCTAAAACATACAGCATACCAAACAACACCTTACATTTCATAATATTACATTTATGTCCAAGAATATATATCTAATACCTTACCGTGGAAGGGGAGGGAAAGGACATGGAAACCAGGGATGAATGGGGAACGTATCCATGAAAGGTAATAATAAAGGAAATGATAGACTGTCACGACCTGAGGTGTATGACTGATTTAACACTTTTCACATGAGGCATAAGAAAATAAGAAAGAACGGCAAGTGGAAGGGAGAGGAGTAAGGTAATTTACTAGACAGCGTCCGGGCTCCAGGTGGGGCGGTGAACATTAAACAGGATTCAGGGGAGGCTTCTCCAAAGAGGTGACATTTAGGCTAAAGTCTGAACAACGTGAATCCAGCCATGTGACGATGAGGGGATGGGCATTCCAGGCAGAAGGAACAGCGTGTGCTAAGATCCTGAAACAGAAACATGACATATTCGAGAAACAGGAGAAAATGCAAGTGTGGTTGGAGCTCAGGGAGCAAACGTAAAATGTTTTAATTTTAAAAGATGGTCTGGTGAACCCTTTCCTCGTGTGCTATCTGTATATATGGTTTAGGACAACTAGTTTCACAGAATTGGTAATTCCCAAGGAGAGGGCACGTCCTTTCTGGGCTTCTGGTGACCTGGCTTGTGACAGGGAAGTGAGGTGTAAGCACCAGGCAAACAGACAACGGTAGAACAAAACTTCTCCTACGGGTGTGGAAGGAGCCAATTCCCACCCCTGGGAAGGCAGAAATTTTAGCGGCTGCAGACCTGCCATACTGAGTGCTCCCGCGGAAAGCTGGACAGCAGGGTGGAGAACTGGCTCAGCAGGGCTTTGTCACTGGCTGTCCCTGCTGTGGTCCTGCTTACCCCGAGTGCCCTCCACACTTCCTGGGCAATAGCTCCTCGCTGGGACCACTCTCCACACCTGTGCCCTCTGGTGTTTAGACTCCGGTGTCCTTCTGCTTTCTGCCCACACCTTCCCAGAGACTGGACATTTCTTGGTGTCCTTCGAAAGAGCACTTGGTGCATCAAAATACAAAAACACAAACCTGAGGTTCTCATTCTATCCTGGGGTACTGTACTGGCCTCTTGTCATCCTGCCGAGTGCTGAAACGCTCGTTCTGAAACAGAAAACAAGAAACAACAACAAGCTGTTTTTCATGAACAGAAAATCCCTAGGACAGGAACCTCATCTATCTTGATCTCCACTTATCCTCATGCCTAGAAGAATGTCGGGCCTAAGGCAGGCACTCCATAAACTGGGTTGAATGAGTTTACACACACACACTCTTAAAAAGATTTAAAAAAATATCCTGTTTTCTATGGCAAAAGCTCCAACTAGAATTCGTCTTTCCCAATATAAAAAGCATAAATGCAACTTCGTTTAGCATCAATTTTTGCTCACAAAGAATTAATTGTCCTTACTGGGACCATTAGGGGTTGTAATAATTATATTTATTAAGCACTGTGTGCCAGACACTGAATTATCTCATTTAAAACCCACAACAACTCTATGGCTTATATACTATCCTGTCCTTATCTAAAAGAAGAAAAAACTAACTAATGAGCTTTAGTAATTTTTAATCCCAGGTCACTTCAGAACACTTAGATGGACTTCTGAAACTCTGGCCAATTTTACAAAATAAAATGTATAAAAGTTATACCTGAAACAACTACTACTCTTCTGAATACTGTTTTTCTTCTCTAGACTAATCATTGGCATCCATGTAGTTAAGCATTTTTTAAAGTGCAACCATTCAAAATATACTGCTTATGGGACAGTTTGCAAATGAACACAGAGAAAGAAGTGAAACCTTCTAAGTCATGGACTATTCTTTGCACTGAGTCCTTGATTGTTTTAATTCTAGTTTCCAGCTTTGAGATTCGTTTTTACTTTTTCTTCTTTTTTGTTTTTTGTACTAATGGTTTAATTACTTTTTGTAATCATTAAAGAACATCTGAGCATTGGGACAATTTTTCTTTAGTAAACATTCTTTGTCTGAATTTGGATTCCCTGGAAATTATAGTCTGAGGCAAAATTTGCATTCTAAAGCTTTACTAGACGGGTACCAACCAAGGAAGCAAGAGTTAATGGGGACAGGGCAATGAGTCAGGAAGGAAAGGAGGCAAGAGAAAGTGGTGTATTATTGAGCTGGCCTCTGCTTCCCTATAGAGCACAACTGGCTGCCTGGTCACGTGGAAGTTTTGTAGAGAGAACACATGGAAACATTTCTTGGAAGAGTCCTTTGGGGGAAAAGAAAGGAAGAATTTTCCATGAGTTCTCTTCTATCCTCTGCCTCTCAGTGGTTAAAATTTGCTTCACTGGGTATTAACTTCCCAACCTTCTGGAATCGTTCCCTGGCCCCCCAACCCCCTGGGCAGCTATGGGGAAGCCACAGTGGCACTGCCCACGTGTGAGCCTCAGATCACAGGGCAAGTCAGGGAACAGCCACAAGCCATGGATACCCCCTTTCTGCCTGCAGCCTGCAGGCTTCTGGGCTCTGTCAAGCTTTCAGTGGTCCCAGTGGGTCTTTTACCCGGTCACAGGAAAGGCTCAAGGTAGGAGGGAAGAGGCCTGCAGTGTGAGGCGTGAGGTAGTTTGATCTTCAGCTGTGCCAACGGTGACCTGGGAGACCTGGAGCAGCTGGCAATGGGCCCAGCTGGCTGAGCAGGAGGAACATGACAAAGCATGGCTTCTGCAGAAATGGAGTTCCAGGAGCTTCTCGACAACAATGACCAAAACCACCCCTCTGCAGTTCAAAAAAAGGTGATCTTCCTGGAGGGTCACTAGTAGCACTGAGTAGAAAACAGTGGCTGAGGACCAATCAACTCAACCTGTCAGCACCCACTCATACGTGCCTCCGAGTGCACACGCAGGAGATTTCTCTTGGGTGTGCATCTAGAAGCACAATGGCTGGACCGTCCGTCTTCACCTTCACCAGATATTGTCAAATTACCCTCCTAAACAATAGCTTAAAATAGTTGCCTCTCATTGACTTAGTCTGATTCCTTTCCTTTCTTATAGGAGTGTCTACAACTCATCTATTGATCTGTAAATTCACCCTGGGGAAAAAAAATCACTGAATGTGCCTACCACAATTTCCTCCTCACTAAACTGGTAATAGGAATCTCTTGCGCTTTCTTATAGGAGTGTCTACAACTCATCTATTGATCTGTAAATTCACCCTGGGGAAAAAAACATCACTGAATGTGCCTACCACAATTTCCTCCTCACTAAACTGGTAATAGGAATCTCTTGCAAAACTCACAGGGAAACTGAAAGTAAGAATTAAATGTTATCTAGGGGGTATTTTGAACTTGAAAAGAGAAGCTATTTAAATCCACATTAATTTCAAAAACAAAATTTCCCACTGTTTCCAGGAGAGGGCACAAATTCATCTTAGTTTATTTCCAGTGCTCTGCCCCGCCCTCCCTACCCTCACCCGTGTGCACACACCTGCGGGCAGACACACCCCAACTCCGACTTTGCATTCACCCATGAGATAACTAGCTTATGCCATCATTTAAGAACTCATGAAAAGCAACTCTGGGTGACTCTTTACTCTGCTGCAAGATCCTGAGTGTCCATGGGGGCTTCCTGAAGTTCCCACGTAGGGCTATGTACATATGACTTTAAGTTGTCGTTCCTATGTTATTTTTCCTCATTGATGTGGCATTTGTATACCAAGAGAATTGACAGGAGGGGTCCCAGACAGTAAGGGGTGCATTGTCAGCAGAGAATTTTTGAATAATAATAAAACAGACTAAAAGTTGGTCTGCTTTTACTATAGTCACACAATGTCAAATCAATGTAAAACACTCTCCCCACCCCCACCGAAATTTTTTGTTGGTATAAGCTCTAAAAAATTCATGCAGTCACTATTCATGCAGTTTTATAAGAAATACATTATCGTATTTTATTGCTTATTTTTAAATAAACATTGTATTCTATATAGAAGTTAAATCAGAGAAGCCCTGACATAAATGGATACATCTACATGAGCTTCTGTGAAAGCTGAGTTCCTAGC
>NW_007771512.1:3013-5282 GCF_000696425.1 Galeopterus variegatus | reverse complement strand
GGATTGCTTACTACTGGATCTAACTTTCTTGTACCTGCACACAGACATACTCATAAATGCCCATATCTCCTTCTGTCACAAAGACAAGTATTTAGACAGAAAAAAGAGTGTCTTCTCAGGTCCCAGGCCCCAAAACTTTTTCAGAATTCTATCTTTCACCATAAACTATAGTTTAGCCTTTCTTTCATTCCCTACTGCCCCTTCTCTCATAGGGATACTAAATTGATTACTTACACAAAATTGACGATTTAGATGTATAACAGGAGACAGACTCCGTAAATATGACTATTTTATTAAAATTAGAAACATGCTTGTTAAACAGACATATCAACTCAATTGCAGGCATCTCAATAGTACAGAAAGCATATACTTAGGAGAGGAAATTATCTTTTTATATCTAAATGAATGGTCTTTTTCCTTTTCTGAGAAATAAGGAAGAAAACAGGCTTTAAAAGATTTGTTTAAACACACAAAAAATTAGGTAAAATATAGCTTCACTTTTCTTTTTGTTTATATGCTAATTTATCTTTCCTTTTTAGCTTATTAAGGTATAATTGACAAATAAAAATTGTGTATATTCAGATATAGGAGGTGGGGCAAGATGGCAGACTAGAGGTAGGTGCCCAACACATGATCTTCCCACAGAAAGGGATCAGAGCAAGGAAAGGACAGCTATGTATGGAGGGTAGCATCGGTGGGAGAGTGTGGGAGGGCAGTGGGAGCCTGGTGAAGACCCTGTGGAACATGAAAACCAAGCAGGGTTGTAAAGAGGAGAGACAGGCTCATGGATTCAGCCGCTGCCACATCTCCCCAACCAGGATCAGCCAGGGGGAATTCTCCCTTGTGGAGGAAAGAATCTGCTCAGCTATAAGCACTTCCCAGCAGTCACCTTCCTCCTGTTCCTGCCCCAGCCCACTCCCACCACTGCTGCTGTGGTTGCCAGTGCCATTGTCTAGTTCCAGAGCTGTGGCCCTTCTCTCCACATAGGAGCTCATCCTGTGTAGTGTACCCCACCGTGCAGCCCATGTTGCCTGCTTGGTGCCTTGTGACTGCATGGCTCCAGCCTTCCAGCCACCTGTGCAGCCCTGGCAACCCATGTGACCCCAACCACCCAGCTGCCAGAGAAGACCCACCTGACCCCCCAGGCCCAGCCATCCAGCTGCCTTTGCAGCCCCACCCACCCATGTAGACCCAGCCATCAAGCTGCCTGCACAGGCCCAGCTGCCCAGCAGCTCCGATGTAGGCCCACCTATGTGGGCCCAGCTCCATGAACAGCCCCAGCCACAGATGTAGCTGCTGGCATCCCCCAGAAATACTGAGTCTACCCAGAACTACTGAGTTTACTCCGAACTACTGAAACTACTGAGTCTACCTGGAAACAAAACTATAACACCCCACCAATAGGCAATATATAACAAATCTACAGGAGGGAGTCTCTCTTCTCAAAAACTACCTCAGAGTAACAGAAGAAGCACCCACCAGATGACTAGGCATCAACAAGGAATACTAGAAATAGGAAAAACAAGAAAATATGATGCCACCAAAGGAACACTTTAATTTTCAAATACCAGGCCCCATACAACAGGAAACCCTTGATATATCTAAAAGGGAAATCCGAATAACAATCTTAAAAAAAACTCAGTGAGATACAAGATGACTCAGTTAGACAATGCAATGAAATGAGAAAATCAAGCCAGGACATAATGGAGGAAATTTACAAAGTGATAAATACCATAAAAAAGAATGTAGCAGAACTCCTGGAACTGAAAGACTCATTCAACTAAATAAAAACTACAATTGAAGGCATAAGCAGCAGGCTAGAGCAGGTGCAAGAAAGAATTTCTGATCCTGAAGACAGTCTTTTTGAAATAAATCAAGCAGAAAAAAATGAAAAGAAAATCTAAGAGAGCTAGCAGACCACCCTAAGTGCACAANCACCAGATGACTAGGCATCAACAAGGAATACTAGAAATAGGAAAAACAAGAAAATATGATGTCACCAAAGGAACACTTTAATTTTCAAATACCAGGCCCCATACAACAGGAAACCCTTGATATATCTAAAAGGGAAATCCGAGTAACAATCTTAAAAAAACTCAGTGAGATACAAGATGACTCAGTTAGACAATGCAATAAAATGAGAAAATCAAGCCAGGACATAATGGAGGAAATTTACAAAGTGATAAATACCATAAAAAAGAATGTAGGGGCCGGCCCGGTGGCGCACTGGATAGTGCGCCGCTTGGGAAGTGTGGTGGTGCTCCCTCCG
>NW_007771512.1:0-1349 GCF_000696425.1 Galeopterus variegatus | reverse complement strand
AAAAGGAACAAAAGATATTTAAATCAACCATAAGAAAAGCAATTAAATGTCAAGAGTAAGATAATACTTTTCAATAGTATCCCTAAATGTACATGGATTAAATTCCCCACTCAAAAGACACAGACTGACTGACTGAATTAAAAAGCTAGACTAACAGCAGAACCCAACTATATGCTGTCTAGAAGAGACTCACCTCATATGTAAAGACACACACAGACTAAAACTGAAGGGATGGAAAAAGATATACCATGCAAATGGAAAACCAAACCAGGCAGGAGTAGCTATTTTTATATCAAATAGAATAGACTTTAAACATAAACCATAAAAAGAAACAAGAAAGTCATTATATAATGATAAAGGGGACTACCACCACGAAGACATAATAATAACAAATATATATTCACCCAACACTGGAGCACCCATATATATAAAGCGAACACTATCAGATCTAAAGAAAGAGATAGACTCCAATACAATAATAGATGGGGAATTGAACACACCCCTGTCAATATTGGACACACCATTTAGGCAACAAATCAACAGAATTTAAACTACACCTTAGACCAACTGGACTTGGCAGATATCTACAGAACTTTTCACCCACAACTACAGAATATACATTCTTCTCATCAGCACAAGGAACATTCTCCAGGATAGACCACATGTTAGGTTACAAATCAAGTCTCAACCAATTGAAAAAAACCTGAAATCATTTCAAGTATCCTTTCAGACCACCATGAATTAAAACTAGAAATCAATAAAAAATGAAACTCTGGAAACTATACAAACACATGGAAATTAAACAATGTGCTCCTGAATGACCAATGGGTCCAAGAAGAAATTAAACAGGAAATAAAAAAATTTCTTGAAACTAATGAAAATAGAGACATATCATACCAAAACCTGTGGGACACTACAAAAGAAGTACTAAGAGGGAAGTTTACTGCAATAAATGCTTATGTCACAGAAAGATTTCAAATAAACAACCTATTGCTACACCTCAAAGAACTAGAAAAACAAGAATAATTCATACCCAAATTAGTAGATGGAAAGAAATAATTAAGGTCAGAGCAGAAATAAATGAAATAGAAACCCCAAAAATGATATAAAAATCAAGGTAAGAGAAAGTTGGTTTTTTGAGAAAATAAACAGAATAGATAAACCCTTAGCTACACTAACTAAAAAAAGAAGAGAGAAGACCCAAATAACAAAAATCAGAAATGAAAGAGGAGACATTACAACTGGTATCACAGAAATACAAAGAATCATTAGAGACAATTATAAACTATTATATGCCAACAAATCTAAAAACCTGGAGGAAATGGATAAGTTTCTGGACACATACAAAC
>NW_007771511.1:4952-5282 GCF_000696425.1 Galeopterus variegatus | reverse complement strand
CGAGTGATATTGAGCATTTTTTCATGTTGGTCATTCGTATATCTTCCTTTGAGAAATGCCTGTTCAGTTCCTTTGCCCATGTTTTAATTGGGTTATTTGTTTTCAGTATGTCTTCTTCCATGTCTGGCTTCTTTCGCTGAACATTATGACTATGAGATTCATCCACGTTGTTACTTGTAGCTACACTTCGTTGTTTGTTTGTTTTTTTTAATTGCTATGGGCTTTCCATTTTATAAATATGCCATAATTTATTTATCCATGCTTCTTTTGATGAACATGTGTTGCCTCCTTTTCTGCCTTGGACAGTGTCATGGGAGGATGTAATGGCTG
>NW_007771511.1:3937-4683 GCF_000696425.1 Galeopterus variegatus | reverse complement strand
CAATTTGGCTGAAGGACCAAGTGGAACCCATTCTACAGGGCTGACCCATGGGAGTTTATCAATCAGCCACGGTGAGCACTCTGGGGACCCCCAGCCTTTGCCACTCACCTCAAATTTGCTCCATAGTTGTGGTAGTGCAGGCATTTAGTGTGGCTGTGCCCATCTCTCTCAGCAAAGCCAGCTGGCCCAGTTTGGACTCTAGCTTCTCCAGGAAGCCTTCTTGGATGTCCCTTCCAGACACGTGTTCCTCCCATCCTCATCTGCGACTAATCTGCCACCTCTGAACTCCCATGGAACTGCAGTTGTACCTGGAGGAACTTCATTTTATCATGTGTTCACTCATCTATTCAACGAATATTGATCGAGCACCAGTGCTAAGGGACTACTCTAAGCATGGGGGTATAGCTATGAACAAAACAAGCTCAGGTCCCACCCTCAGGGAGGTTTTTGTCTATTGGGGAGATACAGAGTGGATAAGTCACAAATCACGATGAGTGTGCTGTGGAAGGAAGAGCGTAAGGGGGGCAGGAAGAGTGGGGCAGAGGGGGGCAGTTGATATTTTCAATCAGGTTGTCAGGGAAGGCTTCACTGATGGTGTGAGACTGGTGGGTAACCAGGGGAGGGATGTTGCAGGCCGAGGGGATAGAACAGCATGTGCAGAGGCCTCTGGGTGTGTTGAGCACCGAGGCCAGAGTGGCTGATGCCGAGTGAGAGAGGGGGTGTGGGAGGAGAGGGGGTTGGGCCAT
>NW_007771511.1:1593-2934 GCF_000696425.1 Galeopterus variegatus | reverse complement strand
AGAGGTGCGGGGAGGGGGCAGTGGAATGTCTAGTAAGGAGGCCGGTGAGAGAGGGAGGTGCGTGGGCTGGAACCGTGGTGCTGGAGGTGGTTAGAAGTGACTGGAAGGCCGTCTGGCACAGTGGCAAAGCACATGGTGCTGGAGCCGCACAGCTGGCTTTCACATTGCAGCACCATCGCTTCATAGCTACTCAACTTCTCTGCGCCTTAGTTTCCTCCTCTGTCAAATGGGGATGAAGAATACCCACGTCACTGTGAAGATTGAAAGACAATATAGAAGTGCTCAGAACAGTGCCTGGCACACAGCACGTCTGATACGTGTTAGCTTTTAGGCAGAGGTGGAATCAGCATGTCTTGGAAGCAACTAAGTAGGATCAAAAAAGAAGCTCAAAGATGGTTCTGAGGTTTTAGTCCTAATACCTGGGAGAAGAGAGTGGCCACTTACTGAGGTGGCCAAGGCTGTGGAGGTGCATTTTAGACAAGTCTGAGGTGCCTCGTTACCTGGGTGGAGGTAAAGGTGCCCAGGAGGGGTCAGATACACAAGTTGGTGGGCACGGTAGAGGGTAAACACCGACTTGGAGACATTGCTTTGCTTGTCTGAGTCTGTATTCAGTTCAGCGAGTTGTGCAGCATTTCACCTGTAATCTTGTAAGTCCTCTTTTGCAGTGAGCAGCTCTTTTGTCAGCGAGAAAGCTCCTGGCTCTCTACGTCTAGCTTTCTCCCTCAGGCCCGGTTGGATTAAGAGGGGCTTCCAACAGATTCTAGTCCAAGCCCAGCACAAGCCAAGGCTCGCTGGGAGATGCCAGACTGCCCATGGCTGGGCAGGAGTGATACTCTGCCCGGAGGCACAGGAACGAGCTTGTCCTGCAGGGAGAGGCAAGAAACAGGACTTCCTTCTGGGGCTTCTGTTCTGGCCTTTTTGAGGTCTGAGTCTCTGAGCCTTGTCCTGACTCCCAGAGCACCAGCCCCATCGGAAGCCAGACTTAGCTTTTCAGTAGTCGGTCCCTGGATGCCCCAAATGACAATCCCTCTTCCGTTCCCTTCCTCCCTTCCTTCTTTCTTCCTATTAGCCTTAAAATAACCAACCAGTGTTCATCTCTCTATCTATTGTCATGATCATCATTTCTCCATCCATCCATCCCTCCCTCCATCTCTGTCTCTTCCTTTTAGGAGGAATTTAGGGATAAAATATATTCATAGGACCTAAGTTTTGAAGGGACCTTCAATTTCATGGATTCCCGATTCTTCATTTTACTGATGAAAAAGAAAACGAAGCTCAGGGAGCAGAGTGACTTACCCAGAGTGACATGGCACATATGATGAGATTGGGGACTGGACCCCA
>NW_007771511.1:0-519 GCF_000696425.1 Galeopterus variegatus | reverse complement strand
TGTTTTCGTCTCTGCCACCCGGTGCAGGTGAGTTTGCTGTTAGATAACAACTCCCCAGTGGACTGTTTCTATGGCATCATGGTAAGAAGGAATACCATTTATTGACTATTTACCATGGGCTGGACACCGCACTTGGCACCCTTGGGAGGCCACGGTCAGGGAGGTCACCGACTGCACAAAGATCCCAGCTATTAAGTGGTTCAGTGGGGAGGCCTAATCCTGGTGTCTTCACTAGTCACACCGCAGCTACTGGGGTGGAAGCCTCCCTGTGCTCCTGGGAAGGACACTGGGCAGGGAACTTGAGGACCGGGGCTCTCTGGTTAGCTGCGTGACCTCGGCACACTCTGATTCCATTTCCTCCTTGTCTGTCATGAGCATGTCAGTACCGGCCCTGACCTCCTCACAGTGTGCTGTGAACTGTAAAGTGCTGTGCTCATCGGAGATGAGGTGGTCCCTCAGCTCTTCTCCTAGTGGACATTCAGCTAGTACCTACCAGCTACTGCTGGTGTCCTACCTCCA
>NW_007771510.1:3368-5284 GCF_000696425.1 Galeopterus variegatus | reverse complement strand
ATCCTCTGCCCGACAGTTTTGCATCCTCTGCCCTCAAACGTTAGCAGATCTGTGAGTGCTCCAACCGATAGAATATGGTGAAAGTGACACGATGTGACTTTTTGATTTTTTTTATTGAAACATCATTGATTATACATATTTGTGGGGTACAGAGTTGAATATCAATACCTGTGTACAATGTGTGATGATCAAATCAGGGTAATTAGCATATTCATCATTACTGAAATAATTTTTAATTGTTGTAAAATATGCATAACATAAAATGTATGCTTAACCACCTTAACGATTTTGAATCATACAGTTCAATAGTGTTAAGTATGTTCATGTTGCTGTACAACAATCACAAATATCTACCTCAGAATTCTTGTCACCTTGCAAAGCTAAGACTCTGCATCCATTAGACAATCGCTCCCCGTTCCTTCCTCCCTTAACCCCTGGTAACTACCCTTCTACCTTCCATCTCTATGGATCAGACTACTATGGATACCACATGTAAGTGAAATTTACAGTATTTGTCTTTTTGAGACTGGCTTATCTCAGCATACTCTCCTCCATCTGCATTGTAGCATGTGCCAGAATTCCCTTCCTCTTGAAGGCTGAATAATATTCCATTGTGTGGATAGACCACACTTTGTTTGGTTATTCATCTGCAGACAGNGGACTTGCAGCCTCCGGAACTGTGAGAATTACATTTCTGCATTTCTGTTTTGTTTTTTAAACAATTTTAAAATCTATTTTTAATTGTACGTATTCATAGGATATATTATGTTGTTTTAATACATGCATATATTGTAAAATGAATCACTTAGAGTAGATAACATATCTATTACCTAAACATTTACCTTTTTTCCATGGTGATTATGTTCAAGGTCCTCTTTTGTAGCTATTAGAATACATTTCTGTTGTTTATAAGCCCCCCAGTCTATGTTACTCTATTATAGCAGCCTGAATGGACTGTTGCTGCCTTGATCTTGGACTTCTCCACCTCCAGAACCATGAGAAATACATTTATATTTTTTAAGCCACCATTTAATTGTTTTTTGTTGCAGCAGGCCCAGGAAATTAATATATGTATGCAGAGCCATTCTAATATGAGTGTTACAAAATCTTAGACTTCCATGAGAGATGAATGCAAACTGGCCAGAGGTGATACAACTCATACTGATTTGTGTGGGAATCTCCTGGTTTTCACACTAAGAGTTCCATGTCCAAGGAAACCTCTTAGTCCAGAGCAAATGAGGACAACTGCCCCCCACCCAGATGTTCAGCGATGCTCCCCTCTGGTATCCCTAATACTGTCTCCCTCAGTTAGCAGCCCGGTTCTTAGGAATAGCCAGTCAAAATAAAGAGCAGCAGTCACGGCCTGTGCCGGAACACGGCTCAGTGATCAGGACAGGTCTTGTGAGTAGCTGAAATCCTTCAGGGCTGATTCAAAAGGAGTGATGAAAAGACTTTCTGTTTCAGGATATATTCCCACAGCCCTGCAAAAATCTAACATTCCACTGCCCTTTTGATTTTTAATAGATTTTTTTCAGCCTCAGAGTCTGTTTTAGTTCAGATTCTATAGAAGCAGAGCCTGAGACAGGGCCTCAAGGGCAGGTGATTTATTGATGAGGGCCCTGAGGAGACACCTCCTGGGAAATGAGGGAAGCAGGTGAGGACAGGGAGAGAAGGTAGACAGGGATCTCATTACAGCTGAAGTCACCTCCGCCTGCTCCCACAAGGAGCTGTGGAGCGTAAATGGCGCTATGGATGTGCCCCACCTCGTGCTAAGGAGCTGGCCTCTAGTACACTGTGCTGGTTTTTAAACACAGCAGCAATTTTGTACACTCTTCCCATCAACAGACAGTTTTGCATCCTCTGCCCGACAGTTTTGCATCCTCTGCCCTCAAACGTTAGCAGATCTGTGAGTGCTC
>NW_007771510.1:0-1579 GCF_000696425.1 Galeopterus variegatus | reverse complement strand
CCTGGGGAGGGACATCACCTCCTAGGTATTTCCCATTTGGCTGAGAGCAGTTGATACAGCTCTGAGCTGCTGGCAGGCAACAGTCTTCTCATCTGGGGCATGGGTATCCTGGGGATAAAGTAGCAAACAGCAAACCTGGACAGGACGCCAGCAGTATCTACTGCAAAGCGTCTTTAGCAATTCATCTTCCCTGGGTTAGCAATTAGTATTTTGCCAGGCAATTATAGTGCTAAATTCAAAGTAGATTGGAAAAGTGAGTGAGGATTAGACAAAATATTGAAAGGGAAGAGTGGGTGAGATGCTAACACCCTCATATTCCCATTTAACAGCCCAGGACTAGCTGCTCGTTCCTTATTTAAAGACACACAAAGAGAGCTAAATCAGTCATTAGAAAATTGCCAGAAAAAGACTATTTCTGCAGATGACATAGACTTTTGCAGGGACATTCTCAAGAATGTAAAGACACCAGAATAAATAAAGCAGTCTTCCTACTTAAAGCAAGTTCATAGGAACAGAAACACTTTCTAGAAGCTAAGAAAAGACATTGGAGTAGACACACAAAGCAGACTTTAAAATAAATGCTAAATACTAATCTGGATCTTTTTCCCTCCATAGTTTATATGATATGATGAAAAAATTGTCATAAGAAATTCTCAGATGTTCATAGAGAAAAATATAAGGTTGTATGAGAGTCTCCATTCATATTTTGAGCACAAACATTCTCTCTTAATGTCTGTGCTTTATTACTAGTATTCCTGAACCTTTAGTCCTGTTCAATGACATCTGAATCAAGAATATGGAGCACAGGATGCCCTGGGTCAGGCCACTCAGCTCTGAGATCTTGGCTTAAATGCCACTGTGTCTGAGAGACCACTCTGTCATCCACCTGAAGTGGCAGCCCAGGTCCACTGCACCACACTGTGTATTCTCTGCTTTCTGTTTGGCATGTCCTGCTATCTGTTATTTTTCTTGTACATTAATTTGTTTGTTGCCTACCTGCACATCTTACCACCAATTCCACCTTTTCACCAAACATCACCAACAGCACCAATGCCACCAACAAATCCACCTCTGCTACCTCCACCACTACCATCATCATCATCACCATCAACACTACNTTTTGTATACATTTTTCTCATAATTAGTAATGTTGAGGATCTTTTACATGCTTGCTGGATCCTAGTTGACTTTTGAGGCTGGATTATAAAAGGCCCAGGAGGATTTCCCTTGTTTGCTGACACAGTCACTCTCGGAGCCTTAACTCACGATGTACAAAGTCCAGCTACCCCGAGGCTGCCTCGCTATAAGGAATCTCCGGCTGCACAGAGGCCGTGTGTAGGTGTATACTTTCACTAGCAGTCCCATTGGAGCCCTGCCTTTGAGTCTTGCCAGCCCAGACATAAGACAAGTGAATAAAGAAATCTCCAGAGAGTTTCAGTCCCCAGTTCTTTAGGTCAGTCCCACTCATTGAAGTCTCCTCTATCGAGGCCCCAGACATCATGAAGCAAGACAAGCTATGCCCACCGCACCCAGTCCAAATTCATGAACATAATAAAATGGTTCTAGTTTCATGCCAGTA
>NW_007771509.1:4974-5284 GCF_000696425.1 Galeopterus variegatus | reverse complement strand
TTTTAGAGGTCTGAAACTAATGCCGCCAGAATTTTTCCAGCTTGGAAAAGAGGCTAGTGAAATATCCCAGGCCTCAGCCAGGTGCCTCATCCCTGAGTAAACCCTGATGGGAAATAGTGGCGGGTGACTACTTCTGTTAAATGGAGCAACTGATGCGAAAACACAAATTATTATATTGCCATCTCAAGCTTTAGTTCATAACCATGTGATACCATAGTTACTGTGAGAGAAGAGAACTAGAAAAACTAAAACTCTAGGCCAGTAAAAGTTTTCATTTTTGGTAAAAGATTTCCTGGCAGTTTCAAACTCC
>NW_007771509.1:2549-2803 GCF_000696425.1 Galeopterus variegatus | reverse complement strand
TGCATGTCTGGTTTCATTCTTCTGCATATGGATGTCCAATTTTCCAAGCACCACTTGTTGAAGAGGCAGTCTTTTCCCCAGTGTATGTTTTTGTTCTATTTGTCAAATATCAGATGGCTGTAGGCCTGAGGGGTGATTTCTGGGTTCTCTATTCTGCTCCATTGGCCCGAGTGTCTATTTTTATGCCAGTGCCATGATGTTTTGGTTACTGTAGCTTTGTAATATAATTTGAAGCCAGGTAGTGTTATGCCTCT
>NW_007771509.1:0-285 GCF_000696425.1 Galeopterus variegatus | reverse complement strand
TAATGATTCTTCATATTTCTGTGGTATCAGTTGTAATGTCTCCCTTTTCATTTCTTATTTTTGTCATTTGGGTCTTTTCTCTTCTTTTTATTAGCCTAGCTAATGGTTTGTCTATTTTATATATCTTCTTCAAAAAACAACTTTTTGTTTTGTTGATCTTTTCTGTCATTTTTTGGATCTCTATTGCATTTAGTTCTGCTCTGATCTTAATTATGTCTTTCCATCTACTACAATTAGGATTGGATTGTTGTTGTTTTTCAAGTTCTTTGAGGCATAGCATTAGGT
>NW_007771508.1:2200-5285 GCF_000696425.1 Galeopterus variegatus | reverse complement strand
ACTGATGCAATACACATTTTGCTTTGTCTATCTTCCTCCAACTAGAATTTAGGCTCCATAAAGGCAGGAATTTTTGACTTCTTTGTTCACTGCTACATTTTCGGTTCTTAGAATAGAGTCTGACACATACTAAGTTCTCAGCAAATATTTGGTGAATGAATAAATGCCTTATGATGTCTCCTCTTCCCTTTCCTGCTTCTCATGCTTTTACTATAATAGTTCTTCCTCTTCATCAGGGAAGTTGACTGCCTACTATCTTCCAGTTAGGCATCCCCTATTTTATTTGCTTCTTTGTCTGGTATTGGTTCCAGGTCTATGCTTTCAGAAATATTTTACCAATGCCCTAAATTCCCTTGACCTTCTATCTTTGCATTATCCCAATTAAAAAATAAAACCCACACTTTTGTTCCTTTTCTCTGCTTTTGAAGCATAGCAAATGAATGCTGCTGGAGAAAGTTACACCCCAGGGTGGATTGACATCACCATAGATTCATCATCAGTGTTTAAAGGGAAGCTCAATGTCCTTCTGGAATCCTCCTATGTGTCTCACTCTCACTCTTTGGAATGACCATTTCAAGCCCTTTCTATTCCCTCTGATGGTGCCCTGTCCCTGCCCCAGCACTTGGTCTAGAGACTGTGCTTTGCACTGTAGCAGGCCCAACCACCTGTGTCTATTTACACTCATACTTGGTAAAATTCAAGAAAATTAAAAATTCAATTCCTCATCCCATTAGACACATTTCAAGTACTTAATAGTCACCCATGGCTAGTGGCTACTGTATTGGACAGTGCAAAAATGGAAGTTTCCATCATTGCACAAAGTTCTGCTGGACAGCATTGGTCTAGAATCATCATTCACAGGTAAAATTGGAGCTATCAAAAGGGAACTTGTTCAACTTGCTACCTATATAGGCAACCATTTCTGCATAAGAGGTGGTGGCTCTCCACCTAGCTAAGGTCAAGCAGTTCACCTGTACTTTGGAACCTTCCTTCCCATTTTTCCCTTCTTTCCCAGTAATTGTGACTGTTAAATATTCCTTCTTTATCCTGCACATTTAACAAGTTTTGTTTCAGTCAGGTCATTCACATGAACATTTAAACATGATCAAGTGTTTCCAACTTAAGCCAACAAAATGCCAGCAGCAATCTTGGCCCCACACATTCACATGGCCACCTTCCTAGCTCTCTTTGCTTCCTTTTTCACCAAGTTCTTATGAAGAAGTTGTCTGTGCTTCCTGCCTCAGTTTCCTCCCCCCCTCTGCCCCCACCAATCTGGCTTTCATCTTCTTAACTTCACTAAAATGGCTTTTGCTAAGGTATCTAGGAATCCAGTACACATTTTTTAGTTTTTGTCTTACTTGACCTCCTTGTGGCTGTTGTTGCTTAATTATCACTGCTTCCCTAGAGAGTGTCCTCTTCCCCTGGTGCAGGGACACTGCACCTTCCATTTTCCTCTTTTGCTAAGGTATCTAGGAATCCAGTACACATTTTTTAGTTTTTGTCTTACTTGACCTCCTTTTGGCTGTTGTTGCTTAATTATCACTGCTTCCCTAGAGAGTGTCCTCTTCCCCTGGTGCAGGGACACTGCACCTCCCATTTTCCTCCGACACTGCACCTTCCATTTTCCTCTGGTGGTGGCTCTTCCTCCCTGTTCCTCACAGGCTCATCCTGCTTTTGTGAACAACAAGTTGCTGAAGTTCCTTATGTTTAGTCCTGGGTCCTCTTCTCATTTTAATCTATGCTCTCACCCTAGGTGACCATCTGCACCTACAGCTTCAGCCTCCAGCTCTGTCAGCAGCATCATACTGTGTTTTTATTAACTAGGACCTATGGTAAGAGTAGACTCTTACATGGAGACCAAATACATACATGCATATGTAAAAAACCAAGCCCAAAGTAAACGATACTTACTGTTACTATTCTTACCTACTCTATGTAATTTTTTGAAAAGGCTGGTCAGGACGAGTTAATTGATTTCATGACTCACCAATGAGTTGACCCACAAAATTTTAAAAAATACTGATATGTACATCAATAAACCCTTAAGTTATATCTGCAGCTCACCCCTCTCTTGCAGGTTATTGACCCAAATTCACTATGCCACTACTTTTGTGAATCCTACTGTATTTCCACTGGTATTTTTCAAAGTCATCTCAAACTCAACGTGTCAAAGACCAAACTTATGATCCCCCTCTCGGAGCCTCTGTCTGCTTCATGTCTGTTTTTCTGTTTTTCTTTTTTAGTTTATTCTGTTTCAGTGAGTGGCACCACAATCCATTTAATTTCTTAAATCAGAAATCCAGAAGTTATCATTTAAACTTCCTTCTCTTTCATTATCTATATCTAATCCATCACAAATTTCTACTGATTTGATATCTAAACATCTTTCCAATCTGTCCAATTGTTCCTATTTCCACTGCTGCCCGTCCAATCCAAGTTCCCATTATTTCTCTCCAGACCACCATAAAAAGCTTACTCATCAGTGTCTTGGCTCTTCTCATGGCCTCTGCAAACTGTGTTCCACACTGTCGTTAGAGTGACCTTCTGAAAAATCAAACATGACCATATGTCTCTCCACCTCTAACCCACCTCCTACTTACAACTTTTGAACAGCTTCCGCTTCCTCCTGGGAGTACAGCAGGTTCTTAATTATGGGTTACATGGCCTGGTGTGGGATTCCTGGTGTTGCTCCCCAGCCTCATCACGCACCATGGTCCACTTTGTTTTCCCCACAACTGCCAACCTGCAAGCATTTCACTCCATTCTGCTGAACGGTCTTTGTATATGTCCTTCCTTCTGCCTGGAAAGCCACCCCCTTCCCTTTGCCTAGTTAACCACGACTAGTCCTTCAGATGCCAGATGAAACATCACTTCTCTGGGGAAGCCTACCCACGTCCCAGTCAAGAGCCAGCTTTCTATTTATGTTCTGAAATAGAAATTTCTTTATAGTACTCATGTCACTTTGTATGACACACCCACGCTTATGATCTTTTTAAGAATTAATGTATGTTGTTTCCATTACACTAAAAGCTCCATGAGAGTATGGGCCACATCAGATTTTGTTCACAACTGTATCCCCTGGGCC
>NW_007771508.1:466-1687 GCF_000696425.1 Galeopterus variegatus | reverse complement strand
TAAAAGCTCCATGAGAGTATGGGCCACATCAGATTTTGTTCACAACTGTATCCCCTGGGCCAGGCATAGTGTCTGACACTAAAAAGGTGTAGAAAAATATTTTTAAATGATCAACTGAACACAAATTGTAATACATGCTAAGAAAGAAATTACCAGACCGCAGAAATAGAAAATACAGCTAATTAGGGTAGTCAGGGAAGCCTCACAAAAGAAGTAACATTTAACTGAGTTCTGAAGGGTCAAAAAAAAGCCAACCATGGGAAAGGTGGGGAAATGTATCTCCAGGCAAAGGGATGAGTGTGAGCCCCTGCAGTGAGGTGAGGGAGACTCCCGCATGCTGGGGGGAAAAGGAAGCCGGGGCTGCTGGAGCACAGCAGGGAGGAGACAGCTGCCAGAAGCGTGGAGCACGGGGCCAGGGCCAGACCATCTAGGATCTATTGACCGTGATGAGACATTTGTTTTTTATTTGAGGTACAATGGGAAGTCATTAAAGGGTTTTAAGGAGGGTGTCCCATTTTCTGATTTCTGCAGAGTTAATAAATTGGAGGGTAGAAGAGCAGAAGCCAGGACACCCAGTGAGGAGGCCACGGTAGCTATCCAGGTAAAAGATGCTGATGGTGTGGATCAAAGTGTGGAAAGGAATGGATGAGAAGTGGATGGAGTCAAGAAATATTATGGAGGTAGAAACAACAGGACTTGGTAATGGATTGAACTGGAGGCAGAGAGACTGAAATTAAGAAGGTAGCCTAGTCTTTTATTTAAGCAATTGTACGTATAGTGGTACCATTTATAGAGATGGAGAATAGGGAGGGTTTGAGGGGAAAAAAACCCTTGTATTGGTTGTATTAACTGTGAGATGCTTATTAGACAGCCAAGTGGGACACTTCAAGGGGGCAGGTGTATATGTGAGACTGGAACTAACTAAGAGGAGGGATGCGGATTACAGATCTAAATTTGGGAGCCATCCAATTATGGGTGGTGTCTAAAGCAGTGGGAATGTATATAACCACCTAAGGAGAGAGTATATAAAGGCGAGAGTGGAAGGCTCAGTCCTGGGAAATGCTGACATTTGGAGGCCGGGTAAAGAAGAAATACTTGAAAAGAAGATTGCAAAGAGTGGAAGAAGAAAACCCAAGGGAGTGCAGACTGGTGTCAATAAAGATGAGGCTGTTACCTGAGCCGAGTGAGGCTGCGAGACCAAGGACAGAGAAGGAGACATTG
>NW_007771508.1:0-277 GCF_000696425.1 Galeopterus variegatus | reverse complement strand
GATGAGGCTGTTACCTGAGCCGAGTGAGGCTGCGAGACCAAGGACAGAGAAGGAGACATTGAATCTGACCACACAGCCAGACAGCTGGACAAGAGCAGACATGCTCCCATGAGGGGGAACAACCTGTCTGAACTGGTTTGAGAGGCAGGAACAGGAAGCGGGGAGGTAGGCACTGACGAAAGAGGTGGACAGCTGTAACAGCTGAGGATCATGAATGAGCTGGCAACAAGTGGATCCAGAAGGGAGAGAGGCAGATTGGATAGGCTGGTCTCGAAGA
>NW_007771507.1:0-5285 GCF_000696425.1 Galeopterus variegatus | reverse complement strand
TGTGTGTGTGTGTGTGTGTGTGTGTGTGTGTGTGTGTGTGTGTGTGTGTGTGTGGCTAGCTAACACATGGATCAAACCCTAGACCTTGGTGTTATCAGCACCACACTCTAAAAACCTGAGCTAACTGTCCAGCCCCATTTCCAGAATCTTGACAGTCAAAGAAGAAAGTAATCAGTACATCTGGTATCATGGCAAAGAAGAAGTTGCATCTCACCTGTCTTTAAAAAGAGGAAACACTTGAGATGTATTTTGCCAAACGCTTTCAGAATATACCAGTCTTTTTAATAAATAACAATCTTCACTGGAACATAGTGTTGCAAACATTGTCTGGGAAAATTCACGTGTTATCAATGAAATATTTGATGCCTGTTCAAGCTCCTGCTCTTCACCTGTCCTTCAAGCCTCCTGAAAGTATATCAGTCAGGGCTCTTGCTCTGGGCCTTGAGCTAAGGACTAAAGTTGGAAAACAAACAAGATATTTCAGGAAAAATCTAGAAACTGTGTTACTCAGAATACAGTAGTCCCCCTTTATCTGTGGCTTTGCTTTCTAGATTTCAATTACCCGTGGTCAACTGCAGTCCTAAAATATTAAAAGGAAAATTCCAGAAATAAACAACTCATAAGTTTTAATTTGTGCACTGGTCTGAGTAGGTGATGAAATCTTGCACCATCTCACCTGGGCCGTGAATCACCCCTCTGTCCAGCAGATCCAGGCTGTAGACACTCCCCACCCCTCCTGTTATTTACTATGCATGTCACCATACACGTTATCAGGTCAACTGTCATTGTCCTGCAGTGCTTGTGTTAAACTAACCCTTATTTACTTAATAGTATTTTACTAATAATAACTTAATAATTAGTTATTACTGTTAATCTCATACTGTGCCTAATTTATAAATTCGACTTTAGCATAGGCACTATCTGAGGTTTCAGGCATCCATTAGGGGTCTTGGAAGGGATACCCCACAGATAAGGGGGCGCTACTGCATAAGTACTATCCAGAGGTAGCCAGAGTCCCAGGTCTCAATTCTAGACCTTACAAATTGAAAACAAAGAAACGGTTCCCTGTTCCCTCTAATCCTCAAACCATGGCACCCTGGAAAATCCCTGGGATTGAATGGAGAAGCTCTTCTGAATATATGTGAACTCGGAATTCCTTAGGAACCAAGACTAGAGGTTTTACCAGTACTCAGGTGAGTTGATTCTCTGCTGGACTTCAAGCAAGAAGCAAATTCCTATCATTTCATATTCCGATCATTTAAAAAATAAAAATAATTTTCCTCTGTGATAGGGACCAGAGTCTCGCTCCTCTGAATATATCATACTTTGAGGGAAAGGAGGCAAAAGTAAAAGGATGATAAAAAGAACTGAGGGAAAGGAGGCAAAAGTAAAAGGATGATAAAAGGAAAAAAATAAAGGAAAAAATGAGAAATGACAGGGACAATAGACTGGGGGTGGGGAGAGGCACTGGGAAGAAAGACAATGGAGAGGTGGAAGCAAAGCCATAGAGGAAGGGGGGTGCAGGAAACATTTGGGGTTTCTTATCAATTTTCATCTCTCCCTTTTTCCTGGTTGGCCAAGACTTGATTTTGTCCAGGCACCAAACTATTGCCACCCCATCCCACCTCACATATGTGATTCAAAGAGGGTCAGCTGTCCCTGCTGGCACAGGGTGGTACCATTTTCCTTGCCCATGATGAAATTCAGGGGTCAGCCTGTGGCCCATTTCTGATCAGCGGGAAGGGATACCCCACAGATAAGGGGGCACTACTGCATAAGTACTATCCAGAGGTAGCCAGAGTCCCAGGTCTCAATTCTAGACCTTACAAATTGAAAACAAAGAAACGGTTCCCTGTTCCCTCTAATCCTCAAACCATGGCACCCTGGAAAATCCCTGGGATTGAATGGAGAAGCTCTTCTGAATATATGTGAACTCAGAATTCCTTAGGAACCAAGACTAGAGGTTTTACCAGTACTCAGGTGAGTTGATTCTCTGCTGGACTTCAAGCAATAAGCAAATTCCTATCATTTCATATTCCGATCATTTAAAAAATAAAAATAATTTTCCTCCGTGATAGGGACCAGAGTCTCTCTCCTCTGAATATATCATACTTTGAGGGAAAGGAGGCAAAAGTAAAAGGATGATAAAAGGAAAAAAATAAAGGAAAAAATGAGAAATGACAGGGACAATAGACTGGGGGTGGGGAGAGGCACTGGGAAGAAAGACAATGGAGAGGTGGAAGCAAAGCCATAGAGGAAGGAGGGTGCAGGAAGCATTTGGGGTTGCTTACCAATTTTCATCACTCCCTTTTTCCTGGTTGGCCAAGACCTGATTTTGTCCAGGCACCAAACTATTGCCACCCCATCCCACCTCACATATGTGATTCAAAGAGGGTCAGCTGTCCCTGCTGGCACAGGGTGGTACCATTTTCCTTGCCCTTGATGAAATTCAGGGGTCAGCCTGTGGCCCATTTCTGATCAGCAAGGCACAGCAGAGGTCTGCTGCAGGGCTTCCGGAGAAATGTGTCTCTACTCTTAAGAAAACAACATACCGATGGTGATGGCCCCTTTCCTGCCTCTGGCTGTTGTCACATCTGGAGGTGATGCTTAGATCTGCTGCTACCATTCTCCAACTACAAGGAAAATGAGCTTTGGAAAGAAAGCGGGCTTTATTGTTAGTGACATGACGGAGCAATGGAGGGACACTGGGTTCTAAAACGAGTCACCTTTCCTGCAGCAATAAACAACTCCAATGTGTTGGTGGCTTAAGGCAACATGTGTTTATTCCCCTCTGTCATACGAGGACTGTGGGACTTCTGGCCTCTAGTCCTCTCCAAGTGTCTTCTCATTCAATACCCAAGATAAATAGCAGCCACTATGGTGACCTGCTGTTCTCCTGGCAGAAAGCAGCAACCTGCAAAGGGAACCAGAGCCAACCTGCTCCTTTAAAGTTTCTAGGGCTGTGCCATCCTGCTCTCTCCCCACTGTCAACAGCATGTTACCAGCCAAGCCCAAACCAGTCAGGTGAGGGGTGAGGGGGTGGCGGGCAGGTAGTGGAGCATACTCTCCCCATAGGGTCAGGACAAGTCATATGAACATAGACAAGGACGTTTCTTGCTGTCACAGGGAAGGCACGGATATTTGGTAACAAAAATTCCATCAGTCAAAGTCCTTGCTGCTATTACCAAGTCACTAATAAAAGCAGCCCCAAAACCCTATTTCTGGATTTCTGCTTCTATGAGATAGCATACTTCCTTATGGTTTAAGTCTGAGTGTTCTATGACTTATATTTTGTAGGGAAGGGCATCTTAACCCAGCACAGAAAACTCCAAATGATTTGCTCCAACTCAGAAGTGGAGAAAGAAAACAGAAACTGTCACTGGACCAGGTAGAAGACAACCAACCCCGCATCTCTCCAGGCATGGATTCTTTTTCCCAAGTAGATCAACACTTTTCTCTCCAGCTGTGAAAAGTAAGACAGGGCTTCCTATAATGCTGGGATCGGCCTATGGCTCGGTGATGAAGGACAGAAAACAGCCAGGAGTTTCAAGCAGTGTGATGAACTTGTGCATGAGTTTTTAAAGGTTTTCCCCTTCAGTTAAATACATGTATAGATGCACCGATGAATCTAAGAAAGAAAGGAACTCAAACTGACATTTTTCTTTACCAGTTCCATCAGATCTATCTTACAAGAAGAAAAATAAAATGTATCCATTTGTATCTTCCACTGACTCATTCCTTCATGCCAATATCGTCCCATATATTCTGTCTGCCAGGACAAAAAATACACACACACGCACACACAAACACAGGTACTCCAAAAAGCTCATGGAAAGATCCATACTGTCTTTCAATTATATTTTTCCATGAGCTTTTTGAAGGACTATTGTGTGTATCTCTCTGTGTGTGTGTGTGTCTGTATGTCTCTGTGTGTGTGTGTGTGTGTAATCACTAAATATTATATAATTGTACTAGATATATGTGTATGTAAATGTGAGTATTTATATCTGTACAATTTACATGAGAGATGGTAGATTGTAGAGTCTGTTTAGCCGATAAAATACAACTTCACAGATAGGAAGTTTGCGAAGAGAGGTGGACCCAGGAGCTCTGCGGAAGCCACTTCTACAACCTAGAATGACCTTGTAAGAACTTTTACTGAACTCACCGAGAGAAAGAAAAATTAATGAAAACATTCAAGCTGTAGAAGAGGACAGAACAGAGAGAGTCACAACAATCACCTTTTGTTTGGATTCGTTTTATTATTTTTTTCTTGTTCTTTTTTTAAGAACGTTGAAGCTTTAACCACAGAGGTGATTGGAGAATCACAGCCCTCCTGAAGCGATATCCAAACAGAAAATTTTCCAATACATATCCTAAAATCACAGAGCATGTAATTCCACATTAGCTCCAGGAAAGCAGCATCTTTGCTTAGGATATGGAAATTTGGAAGCTCATTGCTATAATCTGTGGTTATGATTTCAAACTCCCCCAGTGATGCCGGGAATCAAACCACAGACTCCTAGCGCTAGGAGCCTTTATTGTAATCCAATAAACCTTAACAACCAGTCTTCTTTTTTATGATAAATTAAGGGCCTCATTTGCTTTGAAGCAGCCCCTCTGCCCTGGAGTTTACCTCGCTGTGGAAACAGTCCTAGAGAAACACTAGATTCAGATGGGACGAAGACAGCGGGGCGAAAAGAGCCCAGATTCTCCACCTTGGTTTCGTGGATGCAGAAACTTCAAAACAAACAAAAAGCTTAGGATGAGTCTGTGCTTGGGATTTTTGACAATATTTGACTTCTTAACCTTGCACTTCAGTCACAGACTGTCATCTTGAAATCATAAATGTGATATCTGGGACAGAGACTGTATGGTAGCCACCCACTTTTAATTTAATTTAGTTTTTCCTTGCACTTCAGTCACAGACTGTCATCTTGAAATCATAAATGTGATATCTGGGACAGAGACCATGTATGGTAGCCACCCACTTTTAATTTAATTTAGTTTATTTTTATTTTATATTTGCTAATTTGAAATTTTATTCAGAAGCTCAAATTCTGCCTAAATTTCCAGTATTTTCTTCTCTGCTATGTCATCTTTGTGAACTCATTTGTTACAGAACAACCTCTAAATCCAAAACAAACTTAAAACAAGGGTCATATTTATTTCACAAGCTCAGTTGCTTCCTAAGATCCAAGGCACTGGGACGTCAAATCACTCCAACACCTACATGTGTATTTTTAAAGAATTCCAGAGGTCAGCCTAAATACACTTGGTGTCAA
>NW_007771506.1:4728-5285 GCF_000696425.1 Galeopterus variegatus | reverse complement strand
AACACTGAATATACTAATTGTCCTGATTTGAGCATCACACATTGCACACAGGTATTGATATATGACTCTATACCCCACAGCCATGTACAATCAATTATATTTCAATAACATAAAAAATTTGTATGTTTTGAACAACATCTACACATATCTCACTTCTCCATCCTCCATACTCTTGTAGCCACCATTCTATTCCCTATTTCTGTATGTTTGACATTTTTAGATTCCATATGTAAGTGAGATTAATCAGTATTTGTCTTTCTGTGTCTGGCTTATTTTACTTAACACAATGTCTTCCAGGTTCATCTATATTGTCACAAATAACAGGATTTTCTTTCTAAAGGCTGAGTAGTATTCCATCACATGTTTATACTATTTTCTTTATCCATTCATTCATTGATGAACACTTAGGTTAAATCCATGTCTTGGCTATTTGAATAATGCTGCATGAGCATAGGCAATGAGGATATGTCTTTGAGATCTTGATTTCGATTTTTTTTGGATATATACCTAGAAGTGGAATTTCTGTATCATATGGTAATTCTACTTTTAGTTTTTTT
>NW_007771506.1:1878-3076 GCF_000696425.1 Galeopterus variegatus | reverse complement strand
TTTTTTTCCCAAAACACTTCTTGCTGACAATTCCTAGTTTTATTCTCCACTCAAGTCTTACAGGCACCTCAAAGTCAGCATGTCCCAAACTAGAACTTTGATTTCTTTTCTCTTCCAGTATTTTTCCCCTCAGTAAATGACATCTCTTTTCAAACAGTTGCTCAGAACAAAAGACCTTGGAGTCCCCCTTTCTACTACTTCCTACTTGAAGTTTAGCAGCAAATCAGAATCTATATTTAACCAACCACTTTTCTGTATCTCAACAAGCATCATTTTCTTCTAACCCGCCACATCCCCTGTGTTAGTGCCACGGCCTCCTAACTCATCTCCCTGTGTCCGCTGCTGCTGTCTTACAATCTGTTCTCACAAAAGCCAAACTAAAGATTTTTAAATGAAAATCTAATTATATTACGGTCTGTGAAATCCTTCTAATAGCTTCCTATTATCCTTCAGATAAAATCTGGAATTTTTACCAAAGCCTACAAAATCTTACAGGTTTTTACTCCCTCCCATGCTCTGACTTCAATTTTTGCTGCTCATCCCCCACCTCACTTACCCTGCTACAGTCACACTGGCCAGTTTTTCATTTCTAGAGTACACCAATTCTGCTCTTGCCTTGGGACCTTGTACTCCCTGTTTTCTCATCCTAAAACACTTGGGATATGCATATGGCTTTCTTCTTCACTTCATTCATTTCTTAGTTCCCATGACTTCTCACAGAGGCCTTTCCTAAGCACTCTATCCAAAGTATGGGCCCCCCCATTGTCCTCTATTTCCTTACCCTGAATTTTATTCTTCATAGCACATTTCATTATACATATGTATGACTACATAACACACATAAAATGTATTCTATGTGAATATTGCTATCATATAACACAGTATATATGCACATTAGTGCCTAGAATAGTGCCAGGTTGTTCACATTATTGCTCAATAAATAACTGTTAAAAGAACAAATGACTCAAATTAATGTATAAAAGAATAATGTATAAAATGCATAAAAGAATATTGTGCATTGGCAACTTTTTACCTTTAGTGTTTCAAATGTGATTTCGATGTCCACAGAGTTGTCTTTCCCAGCACTTCATAATTTGCAAAACAGACAGGCATTCGTTTTGTATGGTTAGTCACAAACAGAACATGTAGAATTGAAAAGACTAAGTATTAAGGAACTGAAGTGTTCTACTATAGAACA
>NW_007771506.1:0-389 GCF_000696425.1 Galeopterus variegatus | reverse complement strand
GTAAAAGATTGGAAGCATCCCGGATTTACATCACTAAGGAGCTAGTTAATGAATTATGGGGCATTCATACAATATAATGCTGTGAAGCTGTGGAAAAAAGATGAAAATCTCTACTTATTAATATAAAGATATAGTAAGTACAAATATGAACTGTTTTCCCTTTGTGTTAACAAGGGGGAAATAAAAATCAATAATTGAATTTATTTGGGTATCAACAAAAAAAGTTTGGAAGGGTATAAAAAACACTAGGAGCATAGGTTATATAAAAGGGGGAGGGGGCCGAGCCCGTGGCGTACTTGGGAGAGTGTGGCACTGGGAGCGCAGCTGTGCTCCCGCCGCGGGTTTGGATCCTATATAGGGATGACCGGTGCACTCACAGTGCTCACTGG
>NW_007771505.1:4922-5286 GCF_000696425.1 Galeopterus variegatus | reverse complement strand
AAATAGAATAATTTAATCAGGCTCCCCTCACCTCAGGGCCAGTTGGGGGTGGTTCAGTAAATATATTGTGGTGGTGGTGGGGGAGTGGAGTTGGTGCGCATGCACGGTGCTGTGGCTTTGGCTGGCAACTGCCTTGGGTGGACATCGGTCCACGCTGCCATGATTTCTAAACCTACGGTTCCCAAGGACCTGTTTGCTGGTTACCTGGCTCATAGTCCTGTGTGTGAGGGGTCTGGGGACCCATCCTGGTGTGTGACGGGTTTGTGACCCAGTCTAGAGAATGGGCTTGAGGGGTCTGTGAGCTCCAGACCTAGCCTTAGCTTGACAAATGGCCCACTCAGCAGGATTCCAACATTAGCCATAC
>NW_007771505.1:2378-3268 GCF_000696425.1 Galeopterus variegatus | reverse complement strand
GCACCGGCCATTCCC
This sequence comes from Galeopterus variegatus, assembly GCF_000696425.1. Lineage (NCBI taxonomy): Eukaryota > Metazoa > Chordata > Mammalia > Dermoptera > Cynocephalidae > Galeopterus > Galeopterus variegatus. Next base: position 3,253 of record NW_007771505.1, on the reverse strand, counting down.
ATATAGGATCCGAACCCGCGGCAGGAGCGTCGCCACGCTCCCAGCGCCGCACTCTCCCAAGTGCGCCACAGGCTCGGCCCTACAATTCTTTATCTTACAACAGAGACTATAGCCTGGGGGAAATTTCCTGTTTTTTGTAAGGTCGGTATTTGAAACTGCACGGCTTTGGAAAACTAGGCCCTGTGAAGTACATTTGCTTTATGCATACTCCACACTGTGGGTTTTTGCTTCTCCCCAAAGAAACTATTTAGTCAATTGAAACTCTATTTCTTGAACCTCTATGTGCTTCTCTTGTTAGTGTTTCCACCAAAGACTCTGAGTCCTCATGAGAAACACAGCCATGGCATGCCAACCAACCTCCTTTGGGTCTTCTGCCTTCCTCTCAAAGCCCCAAGAGTCAAATGGCTTTGACTCTATTTGTTCATTGGCTCAGCCCTTAATTCAGTAACCTAGTTAAGGAATGAAAAACTTGATTGAAAGCAACCTGTCTAACTAGATGGTCTCAAATACAATTTTGTGGCATTCAGCTAGTTATTTTGAACAGTCTTCTAAATTTTCTTTTAAACTCATCTATTTATTCATAAAATCCTATGGTGGAGTTCTATGATTTTACTTGATTTTGACATCCACTTTTTCCAAACCTTTCTCTGTGTTTCCTCTGACACACCCAAATTTCTTGAAAAGGCTTGCATTCTTTGTGCTTTGCAAAGTAAAGTTGTTACCTTGCTTTCTCTAAAACATGGTAAGGTCTTACAGATAAGCTTTGACATTTAGAAACAAAACTCAAATCCAACTGTCCTTTTCAAACAGGTGAGTTTTATATTTTATCTATCTCAGTTTTAACATTTTAAACAACACCTATAAGATCCTTATTT
>NW_007771505.1:0-243 GCF_000696425.1 Galeopterus variegatus | reverse complement strand
GTTTTTGTTGAAATTAGCTGTAATATTAACAATACACTGATACAAAAGTAAAATTTGGTTTACTTCTTTTAAGTAAAATTTTCATGTAATATTAATATCAGATAATAAAAGATTTCTGTTGACCTTTTAAGTAAACTGCAAAGTAAACAATATTTTCCATACAATTCGCAGAAACCATGATTTGATGAGTTCCTCCTCTCTGACATGGAGGATTGCATTTTTTTTTTTTTTTTTAAAGATGAC
>NW_007771504.1:4830-5286 GCF_000696425.1 Galeopterus variegatus | reverse complement strand
CTATCAAATCTTCCTAATAAGTCAGAGTTGCAGGGGATGCAGGCAGGAAGTGTCCTGCCCGTGTGAGGGGGGCTGTCCGTCTATGATTTCTGCATCCCCAAGCTCCCTTGAGCGAGGGCCGCAGCTACTCACCTTCCACCTTTTCTGGGTGTTGAACGCCTTTCCCTGAAAGAGTGATGGACTGAGTCTCTCAGAGAGGCCCCGTAGCCCATTTCTAGCCCCATCCTCACCCGTTCCTGTGCTACACTAAGGCCAGGGCCACCTGGGTCAGGGGGTTTGCACAAAATAGGGCTTGAACCTAGGTCAGGCTCTGAGCTCTGGAGAAGAATGACATTGGAGCTGAAGATCGAGGACCTTGTATCTCAACCATCCCTGATGACAGGTGAGGATACTGTTCCAAAGGGGCTGCTGGCCACTTCCAAGCTGCCTCTCATCAGAGGGGCCCGATTTCACTCT
>NW_007771504.1:2270-2786 GCF_000696425.1 Galeopterus variegatus | reverse complement strand
GCCTGACCTTCAACTCTGGATATGTGACTTGTGAGCTGGTGTAGTGCCACCACCTCCTCTGTCGGCTCTGGCTCCAGAGTTGATGCCAGCTGTGACACTCTCCAGTGCGTGGTCTTGGGCGTGCACCCTGGCCACCCTTCCCTGTTTCCTCATCTGGAGAGGATCCCCTGAGAACTCCTACTACCGTCCTCGACACTGTCCCCAGCACCCCTGGAGGAAGAGGCAGACACAGGCACGCCCCATGAGCCTCGTTAACCTCATTGCCACTCTGGGAGGCCCGCACAACAGGGTTGTCATCCCTACGGTTTCCGGGTGAGAAAACAGAAGCCGGAGGTGGGGGCGTGCCTTGCCCAGGGCTTCGTGGGAGAGGCCGACTCCTCCCCAGCAAGTGGAGGCCGGGACCCAGCTGCCTTCCCCCCACCCACCAGCACCAGCACTGGCGAGGGGCTCGGATGGTGGGCTCTCTGTGAGCCTCTGGGTTCCCGGTCAGGCCCAGCCTTGGTGAAGGAGTGACAG
>NW_007771504.1:0-449 GCF_000696425.1 Galeopterus variegatus | reverse complement strand
AGTCCCTGCCAGGGCCATTAAGGGGGCAATGCCGAAACCTGTGGGAGGTCCCTGGTCCACCTCCGTGCTCCTAGAGAAAGAGCCCCACCCACATGGAAAGTTCTCTCCATGTCCTTTTCAGTCGATGGATCGGCATGCTCTGCAGAGCGGAGAGGATGGCGTGGGCTGAGGAGAAGTTCCTGAGGACCAAGCATTCCTGGGGAGGAAAGAGAATGAACCAGGAGGTGGGGAGTTGGAGCCCGCCTGCTCCAGCTTCAGCCCCTCGGCTGACATCTCCCCTCTTGGATGAGGCAGAGACCCGGGCAGCCACGGGAGGGCACAGCTGGAACCCAACGAGCAGAACTCACAGAGGGAGGATGTTAGCTCAACCCAAGTGCCCAGATAGGGTGTGAGCCTCCACCACCGGGACATGAGGGTCAAGGCCAGTGTGCCCTGACAGGAAAGGCCCA
>NW_007771503.1:3396-5286 GCF_000696425.1 Galeopterus variegatus | reverse complement strand
AAAATGTTCTGATTTGCAGTGAAAGATAACTAAAATAACAAATGTTTACAGTTTGTTGGAATTTAAAAACCTATTTTTATGTTTCTACTAGACTTTAGAACATTTTTCATGCGTGAATTTCTCTGTTTTGCAGTGTTACCTTCCTTAGCTATGATGAAACTCGTCCAAAACTGTCCAGCAGATTCCTCAATAACCTTTAGCACATATTCTAATATGATGAAAGCTATCAAAGAGACCTGGAAAATCATGTCAGATCTGAATTCCAATTAGCCAAGAGAGAATAATTAGACAATTAGGAGTTTATAGTAAGTACAAAAAAATCATATGATTAAAACATGTACTAGAAATGTGAGACACATTTACATACTGTGGGGTGCCAAGAAAATTAAGAGTTCTGTTCATCTCAAACTCACGCTCTGAAGCCTAATATTTAGATTCCAAAGGATGGTCAGTCATTCACTAGAGGAATCGTAAACGTGGCATTTCAAGTTTCCTGTTTTAATTCATGCTTTTTAAAATCCTTCCAATGAGTTGAATTTCAGTTCACTGTAATAAAGAACGTTCTGCTGCTTGGAANAAAATCTTTCCTTGAGATCTGGCAATCATTTGCCTGGCTCCATTAATTTTATAATGCAGCTCTCAACATCATCCAAATAGATTAAAACAGCTTTTTACTCTCACTTTTAAAAACATTCCTTCACAAAGGCACTTACTGCTGCAAGGTTTTAAACTGTGCAAACCAGAGATCTTTTTTTTTTTAACTGTCTTTGTTGAATGATGTGATTTAACAATAGGCAGAATTCTGATTCTGTAAAATTCTAGAAACTGACTGACTACACTACAAAGAAAAACCCTATTATTATCACCAACATTTTATATTTTCTAAAAGGACTTTCCAGCCCCAGACCATGAGGAAACTTGCTGATCCCCTGTCTACTTATCAAGCCTTATTCCCTCAAAGGATGAGGACCCCAGGTCTCAGTGGAACAGACACTGCAGACATCAGTGTTGTGGGCTTAATTATATTTATTTTATTAAGTTAACTATATTAGTTACATTAACTATCTATAAGCAACGAGCATATTCGGGGCCATCTCTGATAACCTGATAATTCCACCCTCCAGGAGAATGATTCTCAAAGGAGGGAAAAGGGTAGTTGGGGAGAGCTGTCTGAATCTCTAAGGAAGACTCTTTCCAAGCTGTCTGAGATCCCCCAGGGCATTTTAGCTTACTTTCCACCCTTGGGAATTGCTGCAGTGTAACAAAGAAGGCTACTAACAGTTTTGTGTACTTGTTGACAAAAGCAAAGTAGAAATTCAGAAGAAGCAGAAAGATGGAACCACCAGATGAAGGGAGACATCACGACTATCTGGGCCACTCTCATCACCCCAATCCTTCTTGACTCCTTGGGAGATGGAGCTTAGAGGATTTGATTTCTTAGAAATAAAATTGGAACAGGATCCTAAGGAAGTCATAGGAGGATCAAGTCGTTAAAATCCTGCTTTCACACAGGGTGCTAGTTTTTGAGATGCTTTTTTTGGAGTACACTGTTCTTTTTGGTTGCTTCTTTATGTGTGTGTGTGTGTGTGTGTGTGTGTGTGTGTGTGTGTGTGTGTGTGTGTACACATGGGCATGCATCCACATGCGTGTATATGCATGTCTGTTTATCTAACCTTAAACTATCTATTCTAGTCTGACAGGTCAGACATAAACTTTCTTTCTCAAAAACCACAAGAAATATTCCCAGCTGCATTCGTACAGTATTTCTTTATTCTCTTATTGTTTAGTGGGAATTTCATGATTAAAAATAAAGAAGCAATTTTATCCTGCCGGAAAATGCCATAAAACCAACATTCCTCACTAATATTGGAAGATTGTTCCTAGGGAAAA
>NW_007771503.1:0-2443 GCF_000696425.1 Galeopterus variegatus | reverse complement strand
AAATCCTTCCAATGAGTTGAATTTCAGTTCACTGTAATAAAGAACGTTCTGCTGCTTGGAACCAATATAAAAATGGAACGAACACTTTGAACAAGTGAACACCTTGGAAGGCAGGTCGCGGTCGTCCATTCCAAGCTTTGCTCATTTATGACCCATGAGCATGACTGAGACATTTAAACCTTGTCTGACTATTAATCTCAGAGCAGAGTTGAAGATTGCAAATTATTGCTAATTTAAGCCATCGTCACTACCGGTGGGCCTGACCTAGTTTGTCTAATGGAAAACTTTTGAATTAGATAATTCTCAAGCAAGAGATAGGCTTGTTTCCTTTATAGATAGCTATGTTCATTTACATATGGATAATTTTACTTATAATATTGACAGCAAAGATGAACAAAAGTTTTATTTTTGTAAAAAACAAACATTTCATTCAGAGTTTGTGAGAATTTTGTGAGACCTAAAGTTTATTTATAATCTCTCTATAAAATTTTTTATAAAGAATATAAGAAATAAGATTATATAAGAAAGATTAATAAGAAATATAAGAAAATAAGATTATATAAGAAATGTAACCTTCCAGTAGAAAGGAGAGTCCTTTAAAAAACAAGAAGTGTTAGTCACATATAAACAATTTACTTCCTAATCACTGATAATTCTTATCTTTTTAAATGGTAACCTTAACACCACAAGTTACTCTAACTTAATAATAAGCTGTTTTAAGCTACCATTACTTTAAGTTTAGCTGTGTAAAGAATAAAGCACTGTTACATTAAAACATTTAAAATTAAGTGGTAATTTAACTAAATGCTTAGATCAGAATCACAGTTTCAGGAGACTACTTTGTCTCCTGGCTACTCAGTGCAAAAATGTCCCATGATTATTTGCTGTGGCATAAATGGGTCCTAAGAAAATGGCAGTGAGACTGTTCTAGGAGGACAAGGACATTTGAAATGATTTTTCAAAGCAAATGAACAAAATAATGTTTAAAGCATATTTTCTTTTTGCTCTAAGTTTTCCCAAGCCAGTTTTAGGCACTCAAATCCTATTCGGTCATTTATCTAGACACAGATTATTTAATAATACTCAGAACAAGTGAAAATAATGTTTAAAGCATATTTTCTTTTTGCTCTAAGTTTTCCCAAGCCAGTTTTAGGCACCCAAATCCTATTCGGTCATTTATCTAGACACAGATTATTTAATAATACTCAGAACAAGTGAGGGGAATGCTCTAAAGTCTGAAAGGGGCAGAAGGGGAGGACCTCCAGAGCATACCTTCAGGAGATAAGCTAGAGTTTGAACTCTGGCATTTCTATATGCCTTAATTTTATAGGCTGGAACCCACTAGTCAGTTCTTAATGAGCCATGATGTCTAATGAAACGTAGAATACACTTCAGGTAAACCATTGTGAATTTAAGTGTCAACTGTATGCCCAGTGACTGATTAGAGTCCACAACCATCTCCTGAAACAATATCAGCATCTGTGTCATTTGAAAATGACCTACAATGACTCTTATCAGTTTGCAAGTTAACTAAGGTGTCCCGTCTCAGGTGAGTGGCACACATGGCAGCCTCATGTCAGTCTTCACAGACTTGTAGAAGGGCCTCAGATGCCCTCATGTAGAGGGTTTGCATGATTAGCTAAATTCTACCCTGGAGCTTCAAGCATTCCCATGAGAGTTTACTTGGACTGAGGATAGTTCTGGATCACAGACAAGAGCCACAGGATAATAAATTTAGTTAAATGCCTCTCAACTCCCTCCCTAGTAGCTAAATGCAACCCACAGATGAAGACCCTCTCATCTTCCCAAATCCCATTGCCACTTACTGAATTTCCCTTAAGCTCCTTCTATAAAATATAACTTCGAACATCACACAATTTAGCTTTCAGAAATCATGTTTAACTAAGCACATTCCATCTTTCTCTGTGTTCATTGCCGTTTACATCTTAAGTTTCACCATTAGTTAGTTTCTAACTAGCCTGAGTTGAAGAAAATAATACCTAGTTTTCAAAAGTTCTTTAGAAAACAAAACTACCAAAAAACCCTGAAAAACAAAATGCAAGTTTCTAATTTCCTGTTAAGGAACATTTTCATGAAACTTACTTGAAATCGGTAAAAGGTGCCATCGTCCTTGAGCGTGAGGACATGATCTGAGATGGGAAAGAAGTAGCCATGGGCGGCCATCAGCGTCCCCAGATGGAGAGCCTCCACTGTGTGATGAAAACAAACACACAAGAGAACATAAAAGAGCTTTTTACACTTATTGATTCACAGGAGTGTAACACTGTGTAGTTTCCTTTGAGCACACTCTTGGCATCCTGCAAACCTGGCTTTCTACCATTTGTGTTTTTCAGTTCTTTCCCACAAAGTTCTAAGATGGATCTGTTGGTGACTGCAGTGACCAGCCACATCCCATGACCGTCACTGTGAGAAGATAAAGTCA
>NW_007771502.1:4604-5286 GCF_000696425.1 Galeopterus variegatus | reverse complement strand
TGTAGAAGATTTTTAGTTTTATGTAATCCCATTTATTTTTTCTCTCATTGCTTGTGCTTTTGGTCTCTTGTTCATAAAGTCTTCACCCAATCCTACTTCCTGAAGTGTTTTGTTTATATTTTCCCTTAGTAGTTTTACAGTTTCAGGTCTTATACTTAAGTCTTTAATCCATTTTGAGTTGATTTTTGGTATATGGTGATAGGCAAAGGTCTAGTTTCTTTCTTCTGCATATGTATATTCAATTTTCCCAGCACCATTCATTAAAGGGTAGTCTTTTCCCCAATGTATGTTCTTCATGCCTTTGTTGAAGATTAGTTAACTGTAAGTGTGTGGGTAATGTCTGGGTACTCTATTCTGTTCCATTTGTCCAAGTGTTTGTTTTTATGCCAGTACCTTGCTGTTTTGGTTACTATAGCTTTGTAGTATAATTTAAAATCAGGAAGTGTTATTTTTTTTTACTCAGGATTGCTTTGGCTATTCAGGGTCCTTTATTGTTCCATATGAATGTTAGGATTGTTTTTTCTATTTCAGTGAAGAATGCCATTGGTATTTTGATAGGGATCACATTGAACCTGTAGATCACTTTGGGTAGTATGGACATTTTTGCCATGTTAATTCTTCCAATTCAAGACCTTGGATTGTCTTTCCATCTTTTTGTGTCCTCTTTAATTTCTTTCAGCAA
>NW_007771502.1:2351-3020 GCF_000696425.1 Galeopterus variegatus | reverse complement strand
CTTCTTTTTCTTTTCTATTCTTTAACATTTTCTCCTCTACATGATCTTCAGATTTAGTCTACCTGGAATTATGTTAAATATGTCAATTAATTTAAGAAACCAACGTTAATAATATTGGACCTTTCCACTGATTAATATGTATATATAGTCTTTCCTTAAATTTGTAATTGTGTTCATATGGTTTCTGCACATTTGCATACATATATAAGCAAACAAGCAATGGAAGAAGAAAGGAATGAAGGAAGATAAATAGTGAAAAATGTTATGTGGAAAATAAAGCAAAGTGATAAGATAGAGTGATGGGGAGTGGAGATATGCTTTGGGAGCAGTTGTTAGGGAAGGCTTCTCCAAGAGAGTGACATGTGTGCACAGACTTCGTTATTGAAAAGAATTCAGCAATGGACAAGTTGAGAGCCAAATGCAACCAATAGATTTATCAAAATAGAAGTCATTGGTGGTATTCAGAAAATAAATTTGAGTGTAATTGTGAGGAAAAACTCTGGTTTTGTGACTTAAGGAGAGAATAGAAAGTAAGAAAGTGAAAAGAGTGAGTACTTCTAATGAGAAGTTTATTATCGACATCAAAATAATACCCTCATTCCATCAACAATTCAATTTCTTCAACTGGGAAGATATGAAAAGGAGAGAACTCAAAAACACTTCTCTAAG
>NW_007771502.1:0-554 GCF_000696425.1 Galeopterus variegatus | reverse complement strand
AAAAATGTCTTATTAAGCACCCAATAGATTTGTAGTTCAGGTTGTATGCTTTACTTGATACAACCTAGAAAAAAATAAATCATGCCTACACATTTGGTTAGTCTCCACAGTATTTTTTTCTCTTAATCAAGACAAATTTCGCTGCATTTATAAACAGAGAATGTAAGAGAGCCACTTGAAATCCAGTTTAGAAAGCTTAATCACATTAGATAAACATACAGATTTAAAAAATATATTCCTGGGTTTTCAAGCACATGAAATCATAAATGTCTTTGAGACAAAAATGAAAAGAATTGCACAAACATTTTAATAGCATCAAAATAATATTCCATCAGTGATTGGTAATAATAAGTAATTTATGAGTAAACAATTGCTTCTAAATATTAAATATATGTTATATTGAAATAAAACAACAAATAGCTCTTCCAAGTTTTCAAAATTTCTCTTTGTTTTAGCTTGTAAAGTACTATTAGTTAAGTACGCTGGTGATACTAATAATAAATCACTGTACATCGAATTATTCTCAGAATAGAGAGAACAAAACATCACATTCT
>NW_007771501.1:2708-5287 GCF_000696425.1 Galeopterus variegatus | reverse complement strand
CGGGAGCGCCACCACGCTCCCAAGCGGCGCACTCTCCAGTGCGCCACTGGGCCGGCCCGTGTATTGATTTTGTATCCTGCAAATTTACTGAATTTGTTTATGAGCTCTAGGGGTTTTTTGGTAGAGGTTATCAGTTTTTCTATATATAGGATCATGTCATTTGCAAACAGTGACAGTTTGACTTTATCTTTTCCAATTTGGATGCCGTTTATTTCCTTCTCTTTCCTGATTGCTCTGGCTGGTATTTCTAATACTATGTTGGATAGGTGTGGTGAGAGTGGGCATCCTTATCTTGTTCCTGTTCTTAATAGAAAGTCTTTCAGTTTTTCCCCATTCAGGATGCTGTTGGTGGTGGGCTTTATTGTGTTGAGATACTTTTCTTCTATACCTAATTTGTTGAGGGTCTTATCATGAAGAGATGCTGAATTTTGTCAAATGCTTTTTCTGCATCCATTGAATTAAATCATGGTTTTTGTCCTTACTTTTGTTGATGTTGTCTATCATATTTATTGATTTGCATATGTTGAACCATCCTTGCATCCCTAGGATGGATCCCACTTGACCATGGTGTATAATCTTTCTGATGTGTTGTTGTATTCTGTTTGGTAATATCTTGAAGATTTTTGCGTTTATGTTCATCAAGGATATTGGCCTGTAGCTTTCTATTTTTGTTGTGTCTTTGATTTTGGTATCAGGGTGATGCTGGCCACATAGAATGAGTTAGGGAGAATGGCCTCTGTTTCAGTTTTTTGGAATAGTTTCAAAAAGATTGGTGTTAATTTTTCTTTAAGGGCTTGGTAGAATTCAGCAGTGAAACCAATGGTCCTGGGCTTTTCTTTGTTGAGAGACTGCTGAATTGCTTCAGTCTTGTTGCTTGTTATTGGTCTATTCAGGTTTTGTGTTTCTTCTTAGTTTAATTTTGGTAGTTTGTACATGTTCAGAAATGTACCCATATCCTCCAGATTTTCAAATTTGTTGGCATATAGTTGTTCATAATGGTCATAATGATTCTTTGTATTTCTGTGGTATCGGTTGCAATGTCTCCTTTTTTAGTGTTGATTTTTTGTTTGTGTCTTCTTCTTTTTTTAGTTAGGCTGGCCAATGGCTTGTCTATTTTGTTTATTCTTTCAAAAAACCAACTTTTTATTTCATTGATTTTTTGGTATTGTTCTTTTGGTCTCTATTTCATTTAGTTTTGTTCTGATCTTAATTATTTCTTTCCACCTACTAGTTTTGGATTTAGATTGTTCTTGTTTATCTAATTCTTTGAGATTTAACATTAGGTCATTTATTTGAAGTCTTTCTAATCTTTTTATGTAAGCACTTACTTCAGTAAACTTCCCTCTTAGTACTGCTTTTCCAGTATTCCATAGGTGTTTGGTAAGTTGTGCTTGTATTTTCATTTGTTTCAAGGAATTTTTTTATTTCCAGCTTTACTTCTTCTTTGACCCATTGGTCATTCAGGAGCATTTTGTTTAATTTCCACAAATTTGTATCATTTCCAAAGTTTTGTTTGGTATTAATTTCTAATCTTATTCCATTGTGCTCTGAAAATATACTTGATATGATTTAAATCTTTTAAAATTTGTTGAGATTTAATTTGTGGCCTAATATGTGGTCTGTCTGGGAGAATGATTTGTGTGTTGATGAGAAGAATGTATATTCTGCCATTGTTGGATGAAATGTTCTATGTCAAGTCCATTTGGTCTAAGGTGCTGTTTAAATCCAGTATTTCTCTGCTGATTCTTTGTCTAGGTGATCTGTCCAATTCTGAGAGCAGCTTATTAAAGTCCCCAACTATTACTGTGTTGGGGTCTATCACTCCCCTTAGATCCAGTAACAGTTCCTTTATATATCTAGGTGCTCTGATGTTGGGAGCATATATTTATGATTGTTATATCTTCTTGCTTCATTGAACCTTTTATCATTATATAGAGTCCTTCTTTGTTTCTTTTTATAGTTGTTAGTTTGAAATCTATTTTATCTGGTAAAAGTATGGTAGCTCCCGCTTGGTTTTGGTTTCCATTTGCATGGAATGTCTTTTTCTTTCATCCCTTCACTATTAGTGTATTTGTGTCTTTGTTGGTGAAGTGAGTTTCTTGCAGGCAGCATATAGTTGGGTCAAGTTTTTTAATCCGTTCTGCCAGTCTACATCTTTTAAGTGGAGAATTTAGTCCATTTACATTCAGGGTCGTGTTATTGAAAGGTATTGCCTTATTTCTGCCATTTTATTAATTTCTCTGTGGTTTCATATTTCTTATGTTGCTTTTATTCCTTATGTTTGCTATTGGGTGTTTTTTTGTATTGATAAAATACATCTTTCTCTTTTTTTTCTTTTGGGTTTTTTTGTTTTTCTCTTTTTTATTAATATTATTTTTTTACATTCTATGATGTGGAGCAGTTGAGAGGGAGGGGGAGAAGAGAAAGGGGAAGGAAATGGGATGGAGGAAGGAAGAGGGGTGGGATTGAAGCCTTTGGCACCCCCCTCATTCCCACAGGGGAGACCAGGGGGCTTCCAGAGGTGGCTTGGTCATTGCTAGGCTGGGTGCAGATGTCAGAGGGGTGTGGCAAAAGCCCTT
>NW_007771501.1:1480-2108 GCF_000696425.1 Galeopterus variegatus | reverse complement strand
GATAAAATACATCTTTCTCTTTTTTTTCTTTTGGGTTTTTTTGTTTTTCTCTTTTTTATTATTATTTTTTTACATTCTATGATGTGGAGCAGTTGAGAGGGAGGGGGAGAAGAGAAAGGGGAAGGAAATGGGATGGAGGAAGGAGGAGGGGTGGGATTGAAGCCTTTGGCACCCCCCTCATTCCCACAGGGGAGACCAGGGGGCTTCCTGAGGTGGCTTGGTCATTGCTAGGCTGGGTGCAGATGTCAGAGGGGTGTGGCAAAAGCCCTTGCTTCCCCAACCCCAGTTCAGGAAATGGGCCTTTCTTGTGGCTCAGTGGTCATTTCTAGGCTGGTTATGCCTGTTGGGGGGCGTGGCCAAGGCCCAAGGCCCCCTACTACCCTGGCTCAGGAGAAGCTGGGGTGCTTCCTGCAGCAGCTTGGTGGTCGTCACTGGGGTGGTTGCATGTGTCAGGGGGTGTGGCTGAGGCCCAAGGCTTCTACCCTCGGGGCTGGTTGTGGGTGTTGGGGGCATGGCTGAGGCCCTGGCCCTCCCCACTTTCTGGCTTAGTAGCCCAGGGGATTTTGATCTTTCTAGGTGTTATAGGTGTTCTTTGGTGAAGTGAGACCTTTACTAGTTAATATCAAAC
>NW_007771501.1:0-635 GCF_000696425.1 Galeopterus variegatus | reverse complement strand
GGAACCGGTCTCCACATGGGATCCGAACCCTTGGCGGGAGTGCCGCCGCACTCCCAAGCGGTGCACTCTCCAGTGTGCCACCCGGCCGGCCCCTGTTTTTGTTTTTTTAAAGGAAATGACCATGGGCCGGCCTGTGGCTCACTCGGGAGAGTGCGGTGCTGATAATGCCAAGGCCGCGGGTTCGGATCCCGTATAGGGATGGCCGGTTGGCTCACTGGGTGAGCGTGGTGCTGACAACACCAAGTCAAGGGCTAAGATCCCCTTACTGGTCATCTTTAAAATAAATAAATTAATTAATTAATTAAAAAAATAAAGGAGATGACCAGTCAGGGGATCTTAACCCTTGACTTGGTGTTTCAGCACCATGCTCACCCAAGTGAGCCACGGGCCGGCCCAATTTTTTCTCTTGTGTTTATGGTGACATATAAGCTCTCTTTTGATTCCAGATGTAGGATCCCCTTCAGGATTTGCTGAAGGGCTGGTCTTCTGATGATGAATTTCTGCAGTTTTTGTTTGTCTGGGGAAGATACTATTTCTCCGTCATTTCCAAAGGGAAGCTTTGCTGGATATAGTGTTCTTGATTGGCAGTTTTTTTCTTTTAGCGCTTTTTTTTTTTTTTTTTTTTTTTTTTTTTT
>NW_007771500.1:3664-5287 GCF_000696425.1 Galeopterus variegatus | reverse complement strand
TCGGATCCTAAAAAAAAAAAAAAAAAAAAAGGTAAAATAATTTTCTCGATAAATATTTGAAATCATGGATATTTTAATTAGTCTGATTTGATCATTCCACAACAAATACGTGTGTTGAAACATCACATTGTACCCCATAAATATATACAATTTAGTAATTGTCAATTAAAAATAAAACATTTTTTAAAAGGTAAAATCATGACTCCCATAGAAATATAAAATAAGTATGTGTTAGCAATTAATTAGCTCATTAATTAACCAAATAGAGTAAAAAATTGATTTCTGGAATCCTTTTACTTTCTACAGAAAGGAAATCAATTATACATCTACTAGACAAAATTAATTTGCATCTCTATTATCAGGGATCATTTGCATCACTATCAGGCTTCTTCCAGCTAACTCCTTTCTCTACAGAGTTACAACACAGTGAAAGACAATGAAGGATACAGACCTCTAGAGAAATCGGAAAACCCCAAAAGAATCCTAGTCTTGATAAATCCTAGTATTCCATTGAAGAGATGCCTGTATTTGTCCATCTCAAAATGTTTCACAATTTTTCCTTAACTAACAACTGGAATTTGTGTAGCAAAAATAACACATTGTTTATTAATTCCTAAGTGTAGTGTTTCACACTAAGCCTCCCCCAAAGCCCTGTAGTATCCTGATCGCCGGCAATTTGTGGAAATCCTTCCAAGGCATCTATAAGGCAGTGTTTGCTTTTGGCTGTTTGCTAATGCAAATTGTGAATTAAGTACATGAATCCCTATCACTGTCCAGCCCATCACTCACTTGTTTTAAGGCATTGAGACAGCACTGCCCAGAAGAAAAGACTCTACTTGATCAAACTTTAGCATGGCTTCTAGCAGCTTAAGGCCATGTCCCGAGGATGACTGCAACCCCTCACCCCCTTAAAATGCGTGCTTGTAAAAGCTCCAAGCTGCCACCTGTTTGTTCCTGCCAAAACCTGGTAATAGGCATAGGCGCCTGAAACTCCTTAGAGCGATTACTTTAGAAAGCTTGCAATTAAAAAGTCTTTCTCTATCCCTTTGAGATGTAAATCTTCTTCCACCCAGAACTGTCTTCTCAAGGACCTATAAGTTATTTCTTTGAAATGCAAACATTGAAGAAGATAACTCTTGCTCTAGCTCCCAACCATCAGGTGCTTTGCTCTACCTTGCACCACTGCCGCCTCTGGATAAGCACCAATTCACAAAGCCAGAGAGCCTAGTCACGGGACCAACCCCCCTTAACACCCCTCAAGACTTTCCCTTAGTGCACCCCAGCCTTCAAAAGGTTTCCTGCCTCCAGGAAGTTGAGTTCAGTTCGCACTGGGCCCTCTTCCCTACTGCAATAGTTACTACTGAATAAAACCTATCTTTACCGCTTTAACTACTGTCCCACTTTGCTGTCCACACAAAGCTTTAGGGCAGGGCCTTATAAATTCACCCAAGGCAGTGTCTTGCTGCTTTCTAACATTTCTGTGATATGCTTTAAGCTTATTTCAATGACCCTTCAACCCAGTCTCATTATTTCACATGGATTTCTCAGGCTTCCAGCCTCTTCCAACTCTCTTTACCTTCACGTTTTCTGCCTCCAGAGACTTTTTCCTTTAGTCAATCACCT
>NW_007771500.1:2083-2706 GCF_000696425.1 Galeopterus variegatus | reverse complement strand
TAGTCCTCATACTTTTATAGTTGGGTAGTATTTCGTTGTGTGAATGTACCATGGTTTATTGAACCAATTTCCTATGTTTGTGCAATTTTAGGTAGTTTCTAATGTGACTATAAACAATGCTACAATCAAATGACTTTGTGCCTATATATTTTTATACTGTTAGAGGTATGTCTTCAGGGTAAATTTCTAGATATGAGGTTGCCAGGTCAAATGTTAAATGCATATGTATTTTTAAAGATATTATCAAATTGCCCTCCATCACAGTTATACCTTTTTGCATTTCCAACAACATGTAAGAACACTTCTTTCCCTACAACCTTGACAATAGAGTGCATTGTCAAGCTTTTGAATTTTGCCAATCAGACAGGTGAGTGTATTAGTCTGTTTCTGGTGCTTATAACAAAGTACACAGACCTGGGTATTTTATAAAGAAAATGAAATATATTGCTTACAGTTTCAGAGGCTGGGAAGTCCAAAGTCCAAGGGACACTTATGGTGAGGGCCTGGGTGGTGGTGACAGTGATGATAGGGTATCACATTGCAAAAATGGCAGAGCAGAGAGAGATACTGACCCCATTCACTCTCCTTTTAAAGCCCTCCAAACCAGGCCCATGACCACCATT
>NW_007771500.1:0-870 GCF_000696425.1 Galeopterus variegatus | reverse complement strand
TCTACATTAACATGATCTTACTACCTGAAGGTCTGCATTTACAAGACCTTACCATTCCAAGAAACTCTTGCCTGGGAAGGTGAAGATGCAAATAGCCAGACATCCCAACTAAGTAAGCATCATTAAAGTAAAATGGCTCATCAAACAAGAGTAGCGTGGAGGAGCTGGCCAGTTAGTTCAGCTGGTTAGAGTGGGGTTCTGATAACACCAAGGTTAAGAGTTTGGATCCTGCACTGCCCAGCTGCCAAAAAGAAAAGAGACAAAAACCAAAAAACAAACAAACAAACAAAAATACCCACAACGGCAACTTGCAAAACCTCCCCTTACTGTTTTCCACCAATCCTAAATTATTATGCCACAAATTATCCCAAATCCCAACCCTCTGCCTCCTCCCACATTGAAAGAATTACCTTAAAATGACTCCAAAAAACTTACAAATATCCTGCCTCTGCCCTCCCTCACTCTGAGACACTACTAAGACTTTATCAAGGTATTTATCTCCCTTACAATAGTAAAGAATATACTCAGTTTTGCCTTACCAATAGGTTATTTTGGTAGTATTTGAGGGGAGCCAGCTTTTGACATAAGACAGAAAGCAGTGCCTGTCACTAAGTTCCAGGCAGAGAAGGGTCACTGGCCTTTGTCACACCAGACATACAGCTTTACCCTTTTACCAACTTTACATTACAATTTCACCTGCATTTTAGTCCCATTGAGACTTTAAAGTATTAGAGGGCAATCTACAGACCACCTGGACCTTAACTCTTCAAATAATCAGGGCTAAGGATTTTCAGCACCTGCTTCCACCACTAACCAGATTCTTTTCTTTCATCCTGTTTTTTCTCTCTCTCTTTTTTTTTTTTTTTTTTA
>NW_007771499.1:4997-5288 GCF_000696425.1 Galeopterus variegatus | reverse complement strand
CCATCCAATTCCCACTCCCCCCTCCAGGGTCCTCGTTGAATATCCTGCGGGTCGGGACATCAATTCAGCAAGAGGATATGACTATTGTAAATATATATGCACCCAACATCAGAGCACGCAGATATATAAAGCAAATACTATTGGATCTAAAGGGAGAGATAGGCCCCAATTCAATAATAGTTACAGACTTCAACACCCCTCTCTCAGCATTGGACAGATCATCTGGCCAGCAACAACAAAAAAACCATTGGATTTAGAGTGCACTATAGACCAAATGGACTTGACAGACAT
>NW_007771499.1:2400-3712 GCF_000696425.1 Galeopterus variegatus | reverse complement strand
CAAAATTAGTATATGGAAAGAAATAATAAATGTTAGAGCTGAACTAAGTGAAATACAGATCTCCCAAAATGATTCAAAAGATCAAAAAGTTGGTTTTTTGAAAAAATAAATAAAATCGACAATCCATTAGCTAAACTAAGAAAATAAGAGAAAAGATCCAAATAAGGAAAATCAGAAATGAAAAAAAAAGATATTACAACTGATATCACAGAAGTACAAAGGATCATTAGAGACTATTGTGAATAAATATGTGCCAAAAAATTTGAAAATCTAGAAGAAATGGATAAACTTCTGGACACATACAACCTACCAAGATGGAACCAAGAAAATATTAAAAACTTGAACAGACCAATAATGACTAAGAAGATTGAATCAGTAATCAGCAGTCTTCCAACAAGAAAAGCCCAGGACCAGAGAGCTACACTGCTGAATTCTACCAAACTTTTAAAGAAGAACTCATACAAATTCTTCTCAGACTATTCCAAAATATTAAAGAAGTGGGAATTCTTTCAAACGTATTCTATGAGGCCAGCATCACCCTGACACTAAAATCAGGCAAGGACACATGCACGACACACATACCCCAGGCCAATATCCCTGATAAATATAGATGCAAAAGTTCTCAACAAAATACTAGAAAACTGAATTCAAAAGCATATCAAAATTATACACCATGATCAAGTGCGATTTATCTCATTGGTGCAAAGATAGTTCAACACATGCAAATCAATAAATGTAAAATACCACATCAGCAATATGAAGGACAAAAATTGTATGACCATCTCAATAGATGCACAAAAAAGCATTTAATAAAATTCAACATCTCTTCATGATAAAAACCTCTCTTTCCTTTTACACCTAAAAGGAAACAATATAGGCCATATATGACAAACTACAGGAAACATTATACTGAATGGGGAAAAGTTGAAAGCTTTTTCTCTAATAACAGTAGCAAGACAAGGATGCCCACTTTCACCGCTATTATTCAACATAGTACTGGAAGTCCTAGCCAAGCAATTAGGCAAGAGAAAGAAATAAAGGGCATCCAAATTGGAAAGGAGGGAGCCAAATGATCCCTGTTTGCAATGGGCATGATCTAACATATTGAAAAACCTGAAGAATCTACCAATAAACTCTTAGAACTGGTAAACAGATTTAGTAAGGTTGCAGGATAAAAAGTCAATATATAAAAATCAAGAGCATTTCTATACACCAACCATAAAATATCAGAAAAAGAAATCAAGAAAGCAATCCCACTTACAATAGCTAACCAAAAAAAAAAAAAAGTACTTAAGAATAAATTTGGGGGCCG
>NW_007771499.1:0-561 GCF_000696425.1 Galeopterus variegatus | reverse complement strand
ACAAAGCTATAGTAATCAAAACAGGATGGTACCAGCATAAAAACAGACACATGGACCAATGAAACAGAATAGAAGACTCAGAAATAAATCCACCTATCTACACGCAACTGATATTTGACAAAGGCACCAAGATCATACATTGGGGGAAAATAGCCTCTTCAGTAAAGGGTGATGGGGAAAATGGATATCCATATGCAGAAAAAAGANAAAAAAAAAATACCAATGACATTCTTCACAAAAATAGAAAAAAATCCTAAATTCCATGCAGGACTTCAACAGACCCCAAATAGTCAAAGCAATCTTAACCAAAAATAACAAAGCTGGAGGCATCAAACTGCCTTACTTCAAATATATTACAAAGCTATAGTAATCAAAACAGGATGGTACCAGCATAAAAACAGACACATGGACCAATGGAACAGAATAGAGGACTCAGAAATAAATCCACCTATCTACATGCAACTGATATTTGACAAAGGCACCAAGATCATACATTGGGAGAAAATAGCCTCTTCAGTAAAGGGTGATGGGGAAAATGGATATCCATATGCAGAAAAAAGA
>NW_007771498.1:4374-5288 GCF_000696425.1 Galeopterus variegatus | reverse complement strand
GAATATCTCTGCCAAAAACACTCACTGGAGGTTGTGATTTCACAAGCCAGTTTAACTCTGAGGCAGGAGGCAGCAGAATGTGGCTCTCCCATCTACCCTGTAGGAATTTGGTGTTGCAAGTTCTACGTGGAAGCCCATTGGAGCCTATGGGGGAAACGGCTTGTGAGACTTCCCTTTCAAAATCTCTGTCAAAAAGCGTCAGAGTAGCTTCCGAGCTTAGAATCCAGCATAACCCACAGAACCGAAGTTGTGCTAGTTAGAAGAGAGGTAGATCTGAGAGGAGTTTGGTTTCAGAAATTAGACGCGAAATCTCACGGCAAACGGCATTCAATCAGGTTTGAAAGGTATGTCGAATTTCTCTGCCAAAAACACTCACTGGACGTTGTGATTTCACAAGCCAGTTTAACTCTGAGGCAGGAGGCAGCAGAATGTGGCTCTCCCATCTACCCTGTAGGAATTCGGGGTTGCAAGTTCTACGTGGAAGCCCACTGGAGCCTATGGGGGAAACGGCTTGTGAGACTTCTCTTTCAAAATCTCTTTCAAAAAGGGTCAGAGATGCTTTTGAGCTTAGAATCCATCATAACTCACTGAACCGAAGTTGTGTTAGTTAGAAGACAGGTAGAGCTGAGAGGAGTTTGTTTTCAGAAATTAGACGCGAAATCACACGTTAAACGTCTCTCAAACAGGCATGAAAGGTGTGTTGAATATCTCTGCCAAAAACACTCACTGGAGGTTGTGATTTCACAAGCCAGTTTAACTCTGATGCAGGACACAGCAGAATGTGGTCCTCACATCTAGCCTGAAGGAATTCTTGTTTGCAAGTTCTGCGTGGAAGCCCATTGGAGCCTAAGGAGGAAACGGCTTGTGAGACTTCTCTTTCAAAATCTCTGTCAAAAAGTGTCAGAGAAGCTTCC
>NW_007771498.1:2969-3541 GCF_000696425.1 Galeopterus variegatus | reverse complement strand
TCTCCCATCTACCCTGTAGGAATTCGGGGTTGCAAGTTCTACGTGGAAGCCCATTGGAGCCTATGGGGCAAACGGCTTGTGAGACGTCTCTTTCAAAATCTCTTTCAAAAAGGGTCAGAGAATCTTTTGAGTTTAGAATCCATCATAACTCACTGAACCGAAGTTGTGTTAGTTAGAAGACAGGTAGAGCTGAGAGGAGTTTGTTTTCAGAAATTAGACGCGAAATCACACGTTAAACGACTCTCAAACAGGCATGAAAGGTGGGTTGAATATCTCTGCCAAAAACACTCACTGGAGGTTGAGATTACACAAGCCAGTTTAACTCTGATGCAGGAGGCAGCAGAATGTGGTTCTCACATCTAGCCTGTAGGAATTCGTGTATGCAAGTTCTACGTGGAAGCCCATTTGAGCCTAAGGGGGAAACGGCTTGTGAGACTTCTCTTTCAAAATCTCTGTCAAAAAGCGTCAGAGAAGCTTCCGAGCTTAGAATCCAGCATAACACACTGAAGCGACGGTGGGGCATGTACAAGAGAAGTTGAGCTCCAAACAGTTTGTTTTCGGAAATTAGAAGC
>NW_007771498.1:0-2959 GCF_000696425.1 Galeopterus variegatus | reverse complement strand
TCAAAATCTCTGTCAAAAAGCGTCAGAGAAGCTTCCGAGCTTAGAATCCAGCATAACACACTGAAGCGACGGTGGGCTACTTATAAGAGACTTAGAGCTGAGAGGAGTTTGTTTTCAGAAATTAGACGTGAAATCACAGGGCAAACGGCTTTCAAACAGGCTTGAATGGTGTGTTGAATATCTCTGCCAAAAACACTCACTGGAGGTTGAGATTACACAAGCCAGTTTAACTCTGATGCAGGAGGCAGCAGAATGTGGTTCTCACATCTAGCCTTTAGGAATTCGTGTTTGCAAGTTCTACATGGAAGCCCATTGGAGCCTAAGGGGGAAACGGCTTGTGAGACTTCTCTTTCAAAATCTCTGTCAAAAAGCGTCAGAGAAGCTTCCGAGCTTAGAATCCAGCATAACGCACTGAACCGAAGGTGTGCTAGTTATGAGACATAGAGCTGAGAGGAGTTTGGTTTCAGAAATTAGACGCGAAATCACACGGCAAACGGCTTTCAAACAGCCTTGAAAATTGTGTTGAATATCTCTGCCAAAAACACTCAATGGAGGTTGTGATTTCCCAAGCCAGTTTAACTCTGATGCAGGAGGCAGCAGAATGTGGCTCTCCCGTCTACACTGTAGGAATTGGGGTTTGCAAGTTCTACCTGGAAGCCCATTGGAGCCTATGGGGGAAACGGCTTGTGAGACGTCTCTTTTCAAATCTCTGTCAAAATGGGTCAGAGAAGCTTTTCAGCTTAGAATCCATCATAACTCACTGAACCGAAGTTGTGTTAGTTAGAAAGCCCATTGGAGCCTAAGGGGGAAACGGCTTGTGAGACGTCTCTTTTCAAATCTCTGTCAAAATGGGTCAGAGAAGCTTTTCAGCTTAGAATCCATCATAACTCACTGAACCGAAGTTGTGTTAGTTAGAAAGCCCATTGGAGCCTAAGGGGGAAACGGCTTGTGAGACGTCTCTTTTCAAATCTCTGTCAAAATGGGTCAGAGAAGCTTTTCAGCTTAGAATCCATCATAACTCACTGAACCGAAGTTGTGTTAGTTAGAAAGCCCATTGGAGCCTAAGGGGGAAACGGCTTGTGAGACGTCTCTTTTCAAATCTCTGTCAAAATGGGTCAGAGAAGCTTTTCAGCTTAGAATCCATCATAACTCACTGAACCGAAGTTGTGTTAGTTAGAAAGCCCATTGGAGCCTAAGGGGGAAACGGCTTGTGAGACGTCTCTTTTCAAATCTCTGTCAAAATGGGTCAGAGAAGCTTTTCAGCTTAGAATCCATCATAACTCACTGAACCGAAGTTGTGTTAGTTAGAAAGCCCATTGGAGCCTAAGGGGGAAACGGCTTGTGAGACGTCTCTTTTCAAATCTCTGTCAAAATGGGTCAGAGAAGCTTTTCAGCTTAGAATCCATCATAACTCACTGAACCGAAGTTGTGTTAGTTAGAAAGCCCATTGGAGCCTAAGGGGGAAACGGCTTGTGAGACGTCTCTTTTCAAATCTCTGTCAAAATGGGTCAGAGAAGCTTTTCAGCTTAGAATCCATCATAACTCACTGAACCGAAGTTGTGTTAGTTAGAAAGCCCATTGGAGCCTAAGGGGGAAACGGCTTGTGAGACGTCTCTTTTCAAATCTCTGTCAAAATGGGTCAGAGAAGCTTTTCAGCTTAGAATCCATCATAACTCACTGAACCGAAGTTGTGTTAGTTAGAAAGCCCATTGGAGCCTAAGGGGGAAACGGCTTGTGAGACGTCTCTTTTCAAATCTCTGTCAAAATGGGTCAGAGAAGCTTTTCAGCTTAGAATCCATCATAACTCACTGAACCGAAGTTGTGTTAGTTAGAAAGCCCATTGGAGCCTAAGGGGGAAACGGCTTGTGAGACGTCTCTTTTCAAATCTCTGTCAAAATGGGTCAGAGAAGCTTTTCAGCTTAGAATCCATCATAACTCACTGAACCGAAGTTGTGTTAGTTAGAAAGCCCATTGGAGCCTAAGGGGGAAACGGCTTGTGAGACGTCTCTTTTCAAATCTCTGTCAAAATGGGTCAGAGAAGCTTTTCAGCTTAGAATCCATCATAACTCACTGAACCGAAGTTGTGTTAGTTAGAAAGCCCATTGGAGCCTATGGGGTAAAGGGCTTGTGAGACTTCTCATTCAAAATCTCTGTCCAAAACTATCAAATAAGCTTCCGAGGTTAGAATCCAGCATAACATACTGAAGCGAAGGTGTGCTACTTATAAGAGACGTAGAGCTGAGAGGAGTTTGTTTTCAGAAATTAGACGTGAAATCACACGGCAAACGGCATTCAAACAGGCTTGAAAGGTTTGTCGAATATCTCTGCCAAAAACACTCACTGGAGGTTGTGATTTCATAAGCAAGTTTAACTCTGAAGCAGGAGGCAGCAGAATGTGGATCTCCCATCTACACTGTAGGAATTGGTGTTTGCAAGTTCTACATGGAAGCCCATTGGAGCCTATGGGGGAAACGGCCTGTGAGATGTCTCTTTCACAATCTCTGTCAAAAAGTGTCAGAGAAGCTTCCGAGGTTAGAATCCACCATAACGCACTGAACCAAAGGTGTGCTAATTATAACAGACGTAGTGCTGAGAGGAGTTTTTTTATCAGAAATTAGACACGAAATCACAGGGCAAACGGCTTTCAAACAGGCTTGAAAGGTGTGTTGAATATCTCTGCCAAAAACACTCACTGGAGGTTGTGATTTCATAAGCCAGTTTAACTCTGATGCAGGAAGCAGCAGAATGTGGTTCTCTAATTAAGCCTGGACGAATTCAGGTTTGCATGTTCTACGTGGAAGCCCATTTGAGCCAATGGTGGAAGGGGCTTGTGAGACTTCTCTTTCAAAATCTCTGTCCAAAACTGTCAAAGAAGCTTCCGAGGTTAGAATCCACCATAACACACTGAAGCGAAGGTGTGCTACTTATAAGAGACGTAGAGCTGAGAGGAGTTTGTTTT
>NW_007771497.1:5068-5290 GCF_000696425.1 Galeopterus variegatus | reverse complement strand
AATGGGAAATAGGAAATCCAAGTGCCTAAGCTCTTTAACACTCCAATAATTCCAAGTAGTGAAAGTACATACTTTGGAGAAGACAGACCAGAGATTCTGTTATGTTTCCTTGGCCAGATAACACATTCTGCTGGGCTGCAGTTTCTCATCTGTGAAATGGGGAAAATAGCAACCACTACCACCATCACTACAACTATTTTTTGTGAGTGCTTACTATCTGCC
>NW_007771497.1:2442-2964 GCF_000696425.1 Galeopterus variegatus | reverse complement strand
ATATGGGATCCGAACCCCTGGCCTTGGTGTTATCAGCACCACACTCTCCTGAGTGAGCCACAGGCCGGCCCCCCAGCTGGGTTTTTGATGGACATTACATGGCAGTGAGTTTGAGACTATACTCCTGAAGTGCAGATATTGGGTTGCCAATTAAAATGGACCCATATGCCCTACAAACACACAAGCAGTTGAAGTCTGTCAACCCTAGGGTAGGGTTGTCATTCTCTTATGAACACTGATGAACCTAACTAGGGCCTGGGCTTGATCAGAGGGCCGCCCCCTTGACTCTGAGCACCTCCCCTCACTCCCCAGCCCATGAGTGTCCGTCCTACAGGGCAGAGTGATTGCTCCAGGAATGGAGATCCTTGAGTACTGCTGTTCCTAAAATGGGAGCTTTGTCTATATGAGTTCCAAGTTCCCTTCCAGTGTGAACATTGCTAATTCCAGAAGGAAAATGCTCCATGGGAGGAGGGCTATTAAACACTAGAATAGGCTGCCATTGGAATGGTGAAATGGCCTGCC